>NC_139976.1:39190278-39220278 GCF_963993115.1 Abramis brama
CCTCTGCTATTGACGGACGCTTGCTGGTTGGTGTGAGATGCATTCTGGGATACCTGGCTGTCTCAAGTCCGCACAAGTCACCTCTCGATGCATCCTCGGTAAAAGGGGCGGATCAAGAACACATCCGGGGATTTGAACTGGACTTGGCTAGATGTGAACTTTGAATTGGAACAGTACTTGGGCAGCGACTGATGATGTTTCACAAGTCCAGACAAGAACGCATATTGAGAAACGGTGTAAGTCCCTCCCCTCTGCTTCCGGCTCATGGGACCTTACTTCGGAAAAAATATGTATGGTAGTCAATGGCGAGAGACAACTTATCTTTTTATTCCGTCTGAACTGTGCCCTGAATTACACATATGATGTTTGTCAATTTAAAAGATATTTATGAAAGTCAAGAAAGTCGCAGTTTGTCATAAAACAGAAGAGTAACATTTCGTTTTATGTGAAAATCGCTCAATGAACTACATCTCTCGTCTCGCACTATGCACGTCACCAACATGGTCTCGTATGTGTGCAGTCTGGTACAAAACACTCAGGCATGACGGCGTAACGTTAAGATTATAACGTAAGACTATAGAAACAGACAGACGTTAGCTTCAGTAAAGTTAGCTTCATTCATTGAGAGAAAAGGTATGACGTCACACGTGCGCCTTTTGGGTTTGTAGTCTCTGTAATTACGTATTTTCACAGTCTTATACCTCAACAGTTTTACATCAAACTGCGACTTTCTTGACTTTAAAATGTATCTTTTAAATTGACAAACATCATATGTGTAATTCAGGGCACAATTCAAAAGAGATCAAAATATTTGTTGTAACGTGCCATTGACTACCATACAATATTTTTCCGAAGTAAGGTCCCACGGTGGTCAACCGGAAGGGGAGGGACTTAGGCTCTCTATAACCCCTATTTCAAAAAACGGTGGCGTGTTCCTTTAAATAGCGCTAGAATTACCGACAAGCACTGTCTGTAGTATATGCGGCTGCATGTAGGTAATTAAAGTAACTCAAGTCTGTGAGTATTGATGCTAGTTACATCAAGGTCCCGCTAGAGGGCAGTGTTACGTTGTGGATGTGTAGAAGTTGTGGCATCCGGTTTGCGGTGTGTTCTAGTTGCAGTATTAAAGTCGATCAACAGTCACAGTGCTCTCCTCTGATGTTTTATATGAACAAAACCCACATAGTAAGAACATGATACTGTCCATTTAACGAACTTGTCGATTTTTTTTGTACCATGTGATAATATTAATTAGTTAGACAAAGTTACCAATTAAACTTTTTAAGTAATAAAGTAAGTTTTGTTTTCACTCTAATAATAACGCCTCGCAGCGAAAGCAGAAGAAAGTTAGCAGCCAGTGGAGTCGCCTCGCCTCTAGTGGATCAGATTCAGAAATTTAACCTGCTTCAGCTTGAGATTTTCAAGCGACCTGTCCTGAATATGATCCTAAATGCGTCACCCTAACATCAGAAGTTGGACCACACTCAGTCAAGACACATTTCTAGTTGGTTTCTCTCATCGGTTCTGCACAGAATTTGCTTATCTCAAACGAGACCGATCCTTAAGGCATTTTAAGTAATAAATAAATGAATTGCGCTCTGTAAAATAAAGCATCAATTCTCCTGTTACAGTACCTGCACGGCAGACTGGGGACTTAATCAGTTTTGGAGCCATTCTTTTCCTCTAGTGTGTATGCGGTGCGTATGCGGTGCTTTCACGTATGCTGCGTTTGCAGTGCGTAACTGATCCGCGGCTGTACTACAAACACATACTCACTATTTGTATTTCAAATCCAGAAGTTATCAGCAACTTTTATTTAAAAAAAGTTTTGTCAGCATTGCGATTCTCTTTGTACACATATACACTCTTTAATAGACATATTCACGTTTAAACAATTTAAACAACGTATTATTCAATGCATTACTTCTATATAATTATATATTAAGTAGATATATATCAAGTTATATAGTTATATATCAAGTGGTCAAATATTTAACCATGTACTTATATTAAAATCGCAAACATTTTAAATTAAAACTTAAAATTTACAAAAACAGCCAACTTTCATGCCTTTTCTTTTGCATTTAAATTTTAATACAATAAATCTTGCATGTCACAAAGAACTTGTTTTTCCACCTCCACGAATGAGACGAGTGTTGTTCATTATGTCATCTTGTATAGGTAAATTGTAGTTTTCCTTTGCTTTACCCCGGTCTTAAAGTAAAAAGATGACTATGAAAAAAAAAGTATTTAATTAAAGACATTTATGGTGAGATTACTACATTTTATTTAATTAAACGCATTTATGGTGAAATTACTACATTTTCAGGTCAATCTGTGTTCATTTTGACCACGAAACATGTGCTGTCACTTTAATTCAGCGTTTGCAGCACAGCAAAAATATACTCGGTGCGGAAACGATCTCTGCACTGCTGTATACGCACCGCAACTGGAACGGATCGCCGGACCGCATCCGCGTGCAGTGTGAAAGCTCTAACCTGTTAACATGGGTACGGAATAAAATACGCACCGCATACGCACTGCAAACGGAGTATGTGTGAAACGGGCGTTACTTTTCATTTCAAAACTGTCCATCTTCTGAATGGAGTTTTTTCCCTTAAAGGAGACATATTATGCCCATCTTCATAAGATGTAATATAAATCTTTGGTGTTCACAGAATGTGTCTGTGAAATTTCAGCTCAAAATACCCCCAGAGCATTTATTATAGCTTGTCAAATTTGCCCCTTCACCACTTTTTGGGTGTGAGCAAAAACGCACAGTTTTTGTGTGTGTCGCTTTAAATGCAAATGAGCTGCAGCTCCGCCTCCGTTCAGAAGAGGGCGGAGCCTTTACATGAGCTTCAGAAACTCGGGCAATAACAGAACAGGCCAATCTCACTCATCCAGAATCCCAGAATAACCAGTAGCGAGTGCAGCCTTACGGAGAGACTCAGGAAGAGTTTCACTTTTAGACGTTTCTGAATGTTAGTGGAGACATTTATGTAGTTGTTGTGGAGTTACATTGATTCATCTCATCGACTTAAACACGGAAAAAGTCAGATTTTCATGATGTCCCCTTTAATTTACAAGTGTAATAATTTTTGTGACTGAACTATTGTCATAAAACAATACCGTTATTGAGTGTCAAAAATAAAAACCCTCTGTGGAACAATGTTGTAAAACAATAAAACATGAAAACATACTATTTATAGGCACTGTACACTCACCTAAAGGATTATTAGGAACACCTGTTCAATTTCTCATTAATGCAATTATCTAATCAACCAATCACATGGCAGTTGCTTCAATGCATTTAGGGGTGTGGTCCTGGTCAAGACAATCTCCTGAACTCCAAACTGAATGTCAGAATGGGAAAGAAAAGTGATTTAAGCAATTTTGAGCGTGGCATGGTTGTTGGTGCCAGACGGGCCGGTCTGAGTATTTCACAGTCTGCTCAGTTACTGGGATTTTCAGTCACAACCATTTCTAGGGTTTACAAAGAATTGTGTGAAAAGGGAAAAACATCCAGTATGCGGCAGTCCTGTGGGCGAAAATGCCTTGTTGATGCTAGAGGTCAGAGGAGAATGGGCAGACTGATTCAAGCTGATAGAAGAGCAACTTTGACTGAACTAACCACTCGTTACAACCGAGGTATGCAGCAAAGCATTTGTGAAGCCACAACACGCACAACCTTGAGGCGGATGGGCTACAACAGCAGAAGACCCCACCGGGTACCACTCATCTCCACTACAAATAGGAAAAAGAGGCTACAATTTGCACGAGCTCACCAAAATAGGACAGTTGAAGACTGGAAAAATGTTGCCTGGTCTGATGAGTCTCGATTTCTGTTGAGACATTCAGATGGTAGAGTCAGAATTTGGCGTAAACAGAATGAGAACATGGATCCATCGTGCCTTGTTACCACTGTGCAGGCTGGTGGTGGTGGTGTAATGATGTGGGGGATGTTTTCTTGGCACACTTTAGGCCCCTTAGTGCCAATTGGGCATCGTTTAAATGCCACGGCCTACCTGAGCATTGTTTCTGACCATGTCCATCCCTTTATGACCACCATGTACCCCTCCTCTGATGGCTACTTCCAGCAGGATAATGCACCATGTCACAAAGCTCGAATCATTTCAAATTGGTTTCTTGAACATGACAATGAGTTCACTGTACTAAAATGGCCCCCACAGTCACCAGATCTCAACCCAATAGAGCATCTTTGGGATGTGGTGGAACGGGAGCTTCGTGCCCTGGATGTGCATCCCACAAATCTCCATCAACTGCAAGATGCTATCCTATCAATATGGGCCAACATTTCTAAAGAGTGCTTTCAGCACCTTGTTGAATCAATGCCACGTAGAATTAAGGCAGTTCTGAAGGCGAAAGGGGGTCAAACACAGTATTAGTATGGTGTTCCTAATAATCCTTTAGTAGAGTGTATATATTGATAATGTTAAAGAGTCCATATGTTTATTTCTTTCAAGCTTTTAACAGTAACAAGGATCCCAAACCAGTGACTTAAATATACTATAAACAACAGGATACAGTTGATACACTATTCAGTTCCAGAAGCAATATTATCAGAAGAGAAACGGGAAAGTGTCAGTGTTTATCGGCCAGCCTCTGCAGCAGAGCGATGATGGTGTCCTGCTTCGAGGAGATGAGCTCGAGCGCGGTGGCCATCCTGGTCATAGCTTCGGCCTCGGCCCGCGCGGATCTCTCCCTGCGCCGCTCGCGCGCATCTGTCCTGCGCTGATGCTGCTCGTCTGAACGCGCGCGCTCCTCCTGACCACGGAGGAAGCAGCGCAGGAGTTCGGTGCGTTCCTCGGCAGGCCCGGAGCCGGAGCTGAGCCGGAGCTGAGCCGGAGCCGAGCCGATCCCGTGCTGCTGAGCGGAGCCGAGCCGGAGCTGAGCCGAGCCGAACCGGAGCTGCCGGAGCCTTGAGCGTCTCAGAGCCGGGCGGATCACCGGCTTCGGCAGAGCAGAGTCAGTGCTAACCTCGCACTGCACCGGCGTCGGGATCTGGGAAGAGTTTGGGATCTGGGAAGAGGTCGGGATGTGGGAAGAGGTCGGGATGATCCCGGTGGGAAGCAGACGAGGAGCCACCGCAGGAACACTGCTGGATGGAGGATCCTCGGATTTTACAGCTGCTTTGGCTGTAGTTGCTAATCCAACAAGAGTGGCTGAAGCAGGGCCTCGCTGAACAAACTTAGTCTTTCCTAATATGTTATCCATCATCTGTGAACAGGGAAGATCATTCAGTCACACTGTGATTCCACCATCATACTGTTTTTATGTCCATGATCATGATCAAACGGTGTTGTTCTAAGGGTAAACTACTGTACTCAACATTAACATTTTATTCTTCGGGTATTTATGGTTATTCAAGTATTTCAGGTCATCAGTGTTTCTAAAAAGGAACCGTGTTTGAGACTCTTACAATAGTATGATTTCTTGAATTGAGAATATAGTGAATTCCTGGAGCAGCCAAGTCATGTGATAAAAACATGCTGGAAGCTTAATGAAATGAAAATGCATTATTATTAATCTCTTACTTCGAAGTACTCCCACGAGGTCTTGGTTTGGCCTCCACACAGCAAGCTGCGATCTTTAACTCTCTTGTACGTCACGATGAGGTTATTCCATTTCCTGCGGATCTTCTCGACAGGTAAAGAGTGGCCGTGACCTTCCAGCTCTTTCTGGACGCTCTGGAAGAGCAGCGAGCGCTCTCTGGCGCTGTAGACGTCCCAGCACCTCTGCATCGCCTCGATCAGGAGCACGATGGCACCGTGGGTAAACTCAGACGAGGTGGAAACCGCCTCGATCCCGCCAACACCTGCCGGTTTAGAGATTACAATACACTGTCACATCAAAACATTTCACTTTTTATGTAAACATCACAATCAGCACATCGTCTAGTTCATTTACAAATACAACAGCTGCACAACACTTCATGAAATATGATGTACATGTTCCATAACATACTGACCATGTGGGACTTTGTTGTCTCTGATGTTAAAAATTGCTGACGATGATAAAGCGTTGTTAACACTAATGGGATCTGTGACCACAAACACAACAAAGAACATGAAATATCAATGCGTAAACATGAGGAAACATGATCAATCGAACAGTTCTATCAGAACCAAACAGCTCTGAGATCGAGAATCAAAACATTATAGCGTTAGTTTGTTTTTAAGGTGACATTATATGCCCCTTTTCAAAAGATGTAATATAAATCTATGGTGTCCCCAGAATGTGTCTGTAAAATCTCAGCTCTAAATCCCCAGATCATTTGTGACCCTGGATCACGTCACCAGTCACATGTCACACGGGTTTATCTGTGGCAATAGCCAACAATACATTGTATGGGTCAAAATGATCGCTTTTTCATTAATGCCAAAAATCATTAGGTTATTAAGTAAAGATAATGTTCCACAAAGATATTTTGTAAATTTCCAACCTTAAATATATAACACATTTATTTTTGTGAGTGAATGCAGCACAATCGTGAAAATAAATGGACAACTTAAAGGTGATTTTCTCAATGTTTTGATTTTTTTTGCACCCTCAGATTCCAGATTTCTAAATGGTTGTATCTCGGCCAAATATTATCCTATCCTAACAAACCATATGTCAATGGAAAGCTTATTTATTCAGCTTTTATATGATGGACAAATCTCACTTTCAAAAACTTTACCCATGTGACTGGTTTTGTGGTCCGGGGTCACATTTATTATAGCTTGTCAAATTTGCCCCTTTTTGGGTGTGAGTAAAATGTGCGTTTTTTTCAAATGAGCTTTAGCTCCGCCTCCGTTCAGAAGAGGGCGGAGTCTTTACTCGAGCTTCAGAAACTCCGGCAATAACAGAACAGGCCCATCTCACTCATCCAGAATCCCAGAATCACCAGGAGCGAGTGCAGCCTTACGGAGAGACTCAGGAAGAGCTTCTGAATGTTAGTGGAGACATTTCTGTAGTTGTTGTGGAGTTACACTGATCATCTCATCATCATGTTTAACTTCTCCACAAGTGTCCACAGTTCCTGAGGTGTTTATAAGACAGCGGTGACATGTTCTGGTCAATAGTGTTCAGTGCTCGTCTGTGCTCAACCACAGAACAGCTTCAGGCTTTGCTGGATCTTCATCATTGCGTTAGAACTGGTCTCTGTCGTCGCTTGTGGAACCAAATGTCGGCTGGTGTGTGTAAACGTGCAGATTAAGGGCCGGTAATATTATAATAAGATCTTCTTCATACGTCAGAAGGAGAGCGAAATCAGATCGGCTTATTTTTGACATGCTTGCAGAGAAAGGCTCACCAGAACACAGTTACTGGGTTTCACTTTTCAAGTTTTCTGGGTTGGTAGAAGCACCGGTGACCTGATTATAGCACTTACACGCGGGAAAAGTCAGATTTTCATGATAAAGAAGAAAAGATTTATCATGATTTCCATAAAGAATTATCATAAAGATTTCCCTTTAAAGAAGAAATAGCCCTTATTCAGAGCGGCGCGGTGACAGGTGTGTGAGGGATAGACGTTTCGTGTTTTCAATGGCATCCGCTGTAAAAGCTGTATAAGCTCCTAGATCACTTAAAATTGTCAACAGCTCATGTTGCCTGAAGCTTTTTGGCTACTGAAATTTCTCTGAAATATATATTTTGCAGTGTTTCATCAGCAAAACAATCCCAAAACACATTAAATACCAGTACAACCCTAACTGAAGAGATGTATGTCTATCCCTCACAGCCTCGCTTTCACTCCTGTTAAAAATCAAAGATGGCGCTGCTGTGCATAAGGTCTGTTAGCTACTGATTCATGAAGCATTGCCAACAATGCCACCAAATAAGAAAACACAATATAAAATGAGCTACATTTATTTAAGCTTTAAAATAAATATATTTCACGTTTACTGCAAAACATTAAATTTATGCAAATATATAAGTTGTTCGATAGTGTAGGGAAACCGACTTGATTACAAGTCAAGTCTCCTTCATTTATACAGCGCTTTTAACAACATAGATTGTTTCAAAGCAGCTTTACAGTCATAATAGGAAATTACAGTAACAGAGATTGTTTTGGCTTTACAGCAGCTCTAGAATAAAGTTATTGACCAACTAGCTAAATTTAGTTTTGATTGATTCACTTCATTGATTACAGATCACTCTAAGTCTAAATTGTAATGTAGACATGCATTTTCTGTAAAGCTGCTTTGAAACAATATTTATTGTGAAAAGTGCTATGGCTACAAATAAATTAATTTGTATTTATGAATTTAATTTAATTAAATGAACTACATAGTTTGCAATGAGCTTTTCTAGCAAAGTTCTTGTTTCCAAGGTAGTCTCTGATTGGTAGAACTCTCTCAAGGATTTGGGCAGTGCAGTTCTTCGCAGGACACATGAATATAGCTAAAATCACACTGGCTTGTGCTGAGGTAGATACTATTAACCTCAGAGATTGGGGTGAGTCTGTCTCGAAATGTTTGTATGTTATGCTTTACTAAATTAATTAGTTGTCGTCTAATTAAGTCTCTGTTATTGAGCAGACAGTAGCCAACTTTACTGAAGAATACAGCCAGATTCACTATAACTCCAGAACTCACAGAGCAGAAGCGGCGCGGCGGACTCGCGCTGAGAGGATGCGTGCGCAGATCTCGAGCCCGCAGGCGTGAGGTCATCATTCCCGAGCGGAGACTCCATCATCATTCCCTGATAAACCTCCTGAAGTTTCACAACTTTCCTGAGCTCAGAATCAGTCAAATCCCACTCACATGTTGAGCCACTTTCAGTACACTATAACGGAATTTGTAGAGAAATGATTTGGCCAGTGCAATCCGAGCGACTGTTTATAAAGATTTCAGATCAAGTGTAATGGCTGCGCTCCTCCGCATGTAACTGCGCAACTCTGCTGCGCATGTGTCTCGCGCTATTGGCTGCTGTCCGCCTGCGTCACACACACGCGCAGTCTCTGCAGACGCACATCGCAGACACGAACACACTAAAGATACGCGCTCTTAACGGGCAGCCAGATGAGACACACACAGGGCCCACGCAATCGCTCGGCAAGATTGCCCAGCAACATTGCTCAAAAGTTGCCCTGTGTATCATCACCTTTAGACCTGTGGGATCATTCATTGGTGTAACATTAACATATTTACTTTGTACTCCGTCGGAAGGCTTGTACAAAAACGTGGGTCTCTATAGAAAATGATTAAAAAAAAAAAAAATTATAACGTTTTTTTTTCAAACGTTGCATACTCGCCTCTAACCAAACACGCATTTCTCGGTTACTGTTCAGCCATACATCTTAAATGGTCACATTAGTTTGTAGGACTTGCAGTGAGTGTTGGTTGTTTCTTTTACTCCTCTCAAATAAGATCAGAACCAGGTCTAAAGTGAAATTAGACTTTAGAGCCCCACTGTATATTTTTGTATTCATTTTGTATATGGGCAATTCTTAGACTATGGGCACTTTCATGTCCTTTGATCATATTTTATAAAAAACATTTAATTTTGAAAAATTAACACTTTCATAGTTAAATTTACAATGAAAGTACTTTAGGAACTTTTTACCGGTAGTCTACGATGATTTTTTCACCTTTTTAAACATCATTATACATGCAAATATTGCTGTTTTGTGCTTGTCCCACACCCAGACTTCTGACCTTCAATAATGAAAAAGAAGTGTAAAAAAATGATTTATCTATTTTTTTTTTAATATGACTGAATAAAGTATCAGTAAAAGAATCAAAACATAATTGAGGTATTTAAGGTCAGACAACTATTAATGTGATTTTATATACAAAATATAGTTGTCCCACAGTATTGCCGTAATTTCCACCACAACGCATTGGGTAGTTTCTATGGAGATGAACAATGACATCATAGTACATGTCTGACATGGAGGAGATTTTAAATTTCTTCAGCAACTTGGAGAAGAAAACTCAAGGTAAATGTTGCTTAAAATGAAAATATTTTTATTGTATGTAATTTCCAAACATGGCGTAACAATAAATGAGTTTGTAAATAAATTGATTTTTTAACACAAATAGATGTATTTTGCATGCATGCAATGCTAACTACCAATTCATAGCTAATATGTAATACTAGCTTGGATTTTTTTACAAAATACTGTAGGATTATCATTTCCACCACCGTCATTTCCACCACATTACCGTCATTTCCACCACATTACCTTCTTGGGTGGAAATGACAAAGGTGAGGTGGAAATGACATTTATGCTTACAAGGTGGAATTCATAGATTGAGTGGCTACATATGAATATTTTATTTATTGAAATGTACAACGCTAATGTATTTATTCAAATATATATTTGTTTAAATGCCTTTTCATCTATTTTTAAGATGCTGCGGAGGTCAACTGGATAAAGATCTCACTATTTGTGGTTAAAGTTGTTTACAGTAAGACTGTAACTGTTCATCTGGTTATGGAACCAAACAGACTAATGACTAATGATTTGTTAAATGGGTTTCAAATAAATGTTTTCTGTTTTTCTACATGGATGTCCATTCATTGTCATTTCCACAACACCCAGTCATTTCCACCACCTCATAACTTTTTAAAAAATATGTACAAAATTCTAATCACTCATTAAAAATTTCTGCATAGTTTATGGGATAATGTTCCACTTAATGTAATAACACAAGTAGTTATTTTTCTGAAATGTATCTAACCAATGCAATATTATATTTCAGGTTGTGCTGGATGTAAGCTTTGTGTTTGGGCCTCATGACAATTAATTTACTTAATCCACAAATCTATGGTAATTGCAATATAGGTATAAATTGGTAAAACTATGTGTGAAAGTGGTCTTACACTGTTAAGAAATTATGTATATCATAATAATTTTAAATAATAATCAAATATTTGCATGTGATGGAAATGACATTTGTTCAGTGCGGATCGGAAAATATGTCAAAAAACACCAATTTGTCTTATAATGTAAGTGCGTTCTCTTATGGATCATTAAACTAGACTAGTTATATTTAACTGTTAGACTGTGACAATTTTGATTTGAACACTTTTTTTTACCTCAAGTTCACAAGGCCAAAAGTGCCCGTAGTTGAAGAACCACCCATATATAGGATGATATCCCAGATAGCAAACAGTCATTGAAACTATGTTAAATCAACATTCCGTTTTCAACATTAAGTCAACACGAACTCTGGTGTTGATTCTACATCATTTTGCACCCTGTTTTAATATTGAAAAAACGTTAAAATCCTGTCCATAGATCAACGGAATTTCAATGGTATTTCAATTATCAGGAATATTGAAACAATGTTGAAATGTCAACTGAACTAAGGATCAACGTGATTTCAATGGAATTTCAATCGTTTTTAAATGTTAATTTTAAATGTAATGCCATAAATTAAATAGCCTGCTTTATCTACAGCCAGGATGTTAAAAAGTAATGGAACATTTTAAATCTTGTATAAAACACTGAACACACCACACTAAAAACAAATTCATTTTTATTAGCCTTTTTATTTAATTATTTAAATAAATAATTAATTATTTATATCTTTATTTACACTTCAACCCTCTGACGCCTGAATATTTTGTCGTCCAGTCCCTCGCCCGGTCTGGCGCACAGCCTGTGCAAAAGTGAATTGGGTGACGGCGGCTGTCCATCTGCTGAGTAAGAGCATCTACAACAACAAAAAAATCACAATGCAAAAAAATAAGCATTTAAGTTAAACAGAACACATATTCGAACACTTGGAACAAATTCAGTAGCCTATAGGCCTATGATTTTTCAATGATCGTATATTTGTCCATGTGTTGTAGGCTATCATGTTTCCCCTACATTCAAAGCACTTTTCTAAACTGCACAGTATGTTCATGGATGTATTCGAATTAAAGGGAGGTGAAAAGATATAGCTTGCAGTGACATCTTTCATAAGGACAATTTATGAGGCCAAGTGACTCAAAAATCATGTTTATTATTTTAGTAGTTCAGAACTAATTGTTAACTAATATAAATAACTGGATACTTATAACTAATTAAATAGTAAATGTATTGATTAGAGTTACCATAGACAAAAGATTTTTCTGGTCGACTAATCGCATATTAATTTCTGCTTAAATACTGGGTGCATGGAGGAATATAGCATAGGCTATAGCGAGAAGTAGCGCTCGAGCGCATGCATAAATCTCACCGCAAAAACAGGCTAACAATAATAAATAGGCTATGTCTTTAAAATTAACGAGGCATTTGTGGGGCTAAGCCCGGTCAACCAAAAATCGATGAATTTTCAATCATATTTCCCGGTCAACTATATGTCGATGACTTTTCAACAACAGCGTCGTTTCCCGGTCAACTATAAATCAATGACTTTTCAACACATTCAGCGATCGCCCGGTAAACCAAATATCAATGCTTAATCAATCATAAAGATAACTATAGATCAATGTTGTTCCAATATTGTTGCCATCAACATTAATGACATCAGGTTTTCATCGATATGGTAATGATGATTCAACATTTATTTTGCATTGAAATTTCAATATCAACCATAATGATGATTCAGATGGAAAAACAATGTTTATTCAATGTTATATTTTGTTGTTTATTTGGTGCAGTAACGCAAAAACGGCCTCCAGGTGGCGCTGTGGACTAATGGTGTCATTTAATGAGTGAAAACTTGGACCTGTAGCGCTGTACTTTATTTACAGTGCTTAACACATTTATTAGACCACCTATCATGATAAACAGGAAACACACATTTTATAGGAATCTGTCAAAAACTTGTTTAAAAAAAAAGTAATTTTTTTAGGCAAATTTTAAACTGAAACAACTAAATACTCTTTATTCACACATAATAACAAAAAAAAAATATATATATATAATATAATATAATATAAAATAATATTTTGTATGGCATCCTTTGGCCTTGATAACAGCTTGCATTCTTGCTGGCATTGTTTTTACAGTACTTTTCCACAGTCTCTGTTGTTATTGATTTCCAAATAGTTTCTAGTTTTTCCAAAAGACTTGCTTTTGATGAAACCTTTATGCAATCTATCTTTAAATGTGTTCAATAGGATTCAAGTCGGAATTTTGACATGGCCAACTGTGACTAAAGAGCTTCACATACTGGTATATCTGTATATCTAAATCCTAAATATGTTTAATCCTAAATATGCTAAATTTATATCCTAAAATTATAATTATTTACTGTACTAACTGCTTTTAGTTGTGTTTTTCACACAACTATAGCAAAAAACATGTCCCAAAAGAAGCATGTTTTGTTTTCACTAATTATGGCTATTGGTGCAAACTTTGGTCGCCTGGCATGAGTGACATTTTTGTCTTAATGCAAATTACCCTAATACTTCAATCTAAAGTTGTACCAGATTTACCTTTTTGAAACAGTCCCTATTAAAAGTGCATTGAGAGATTTCTGATCAAATCAAGTAAATTATTTATATATATTTTTTACAACACAGAGTGTTTCAAAGCAGCTTTACAGAGATAACAGGAAAATAATGCAACAAAGTTTGTTTCCAGAAGAAAATAGCATCACAGACCAGCTCAAGTAAGTTCAGTGATGTTTCATTTTGTTGTAAAAAAGTTATTAATTTTGTTAATTTATATATATATCCGCTCTGGAGAAAACCGTGATGTCATCGTCCAGCTCAGCTCAGTTCAGTTCTCAATGGTGTCAGTGCAGGAGATCAATAATGAACACAATAAAGAACACACGTTGCATTGGCATGATCTATCTCTCCTCTGGGCGTCTGTCGGGAGTATATCGGGTTCAGTCACACTGCTATTCTGTTCAATTAAACTTTTATGGTTACTGGTTCTCTGAATTCACATCCCTGTCACAGTGTCTGGTTTATGTTCCTTGGGTCACCACTAGATGTCCTCCTTCCCCACGGTGTCCATCACACTCTTGAACTACATCCCCCATGATCCTTGTCTTTTCATTGCACTCAGCTGTCCCATATCACTGATCATTGCACTCAGCCTGTTCCCCATTAGCATTGTCATTTCCCTGTGTATATATACCCTGTCTGTTTTAGTATGTGTCACGGAGTCCTTGTATTTATCATGCCACTTCTGTTTCTTCTGTGTTCCTGTTTATGTTCTTGTTTTGGATGGATTATGATATCGACTATTGCCTGGACTGGATTATGCTTATGGAATTCCCCAAATAATAATTCATACTGCACTTGGATCTAACCCCTGTTTCTTGTGTGTGCATCGTGACAATCCCAGTTTCACGGATCAGATAACCCGCAGATTTTAAAGTTCTGCCTCCTCAAGAACAACAGCTGATGTGGCACTCTAACCCTGATATAGTTTTGCCTTCATTGGTCACAGTGTCCTTAAGCTGTTAAACCAATTTTTTCTTTGAACTGGATTTTAAGTGTTTAGGTTTCCACCCAGATGCTATTGACTGCGTCACTGGCCAAATTAAACACACAGAAGTAACTCGTTTATCTGAAATAAAGCACAAATGTCGCTTGAACATCACGTGTTGATGTGAGTGGGCACATCGTGACTCACTCTGATGACTTTTCTTATACATATATATTATGGCTCAGTTTCCACAGAGACATTCTTATGTTGCTATTAATAATATCAGAGAACCTGTTTTGAATCCCTGAAGCTTAACTGTAATTGGAAAAATGGGAAATGATATTGCTGTGATTAACAGAGAATGATGCAATTATCCATCCAGCACATAACCGTGGGTTGACTTATCACAATCGTATTACCCAGTCAAATATGAATAGGCTTTGTGAGGCATTTATGAAAGTCTATAAGCTCAAAAAAGACCAAACATGCCAAACATGTTTTACCAACTGCTCTGAACAAGTCATCTGAAGCATTACGAGCTCCACATGCTGAACTGTAGACAGTGTTCTGTTCAGCTGATGCTTCATTCTTCTTCCTCCAGACACACCGCTGATCCAGAGGGCCGAAAAGATCCAGTTTCGTTTCATCACTCCACAGAACAGAATCCCAAAACTTCTGTGGCATATTTATATGATTTCTTAAGTTTTTGTGTCATTAGTGGTGTAGTCTTGGAGCTCTTAGTACGAGCCTTACTGTGCAGCTGAAACCTCAGAGTCTGTTTCCACCAGGTCTTGTTGCAGGTCTTCTGTCGTCACTCCAGGGTTTTTTCTCTAACTGTTGATATCTTCCTTTTTCTGCCCCGTCCAGGGAGTGTAACCACTGTTCCTTTAACTTTGAACTTGCGATCTATGCTTCCAACGGATTCTCGAGGAATATTTAGTGCCTTCGCTATCTTTTTGTATCCTGTTCCTTGTTTGTGAAGGGCGATGATATTTTCTCGTAACTTTTTGGACCCTTCTTTTGACTTAGCCATATTTCTAATAGCAGTCAAACGTGACACTCAACAAACCTCGCTTGTTCAGATATTTCATGTGTTCCAGCTCAAGCACACCTGGTGCAACTAATGAAGCCCTTGATAAGTGAGACAACACCTGTTTTGTTTTCAACATTCTATTCAGGGGGTTGTTTAATTTTGAGCTAAAAGTAGCATTTTCAGTTAAATTTGGGGGAACCACTTGAAATGTTTGTTGTGGCTATATTTCTTCACGCCCAGACGAAACTTACGGAATGCATAGCTGATATAAAAAATTGGATGACTAGTAATTTCCTACTGCTAAATTCTGAAAAAACAGAGTTTCTAATTATTGGACAAAAAACTTCCACACGTAATAACCTAGAATACTGTCTAACACTTGATGGCTGCTCTGTTAAGTCTTCGTCGTCGGTTAGGAACCTGGGTGTGCTCTTTGATACCAATCTTTCATTTGAAAGTCATTGGTTGCACTGCACGCTTAATAAACAAACTACAGCTGGTCCAAAATGCAGCAGCTCGAGTTCTTACCAGAACCAGGAAGTATGACCATATTAGCCCGGTTCTGTCAACACTGCACTGGCTCCCTATTAAACATCGTATACATTTTAAAATATTGCTGATTACTTACAAAGCACTAAATGGTTTAGCTCCGCAGTGCTTGAGCGAGCTCTTAACGCATTATAGTCCTTCACGTCTATTGCAATCTCAAAATTCCGGCCAGTTGATAGTACCTAGAATATCTAAATCGACTGCTGGCGGCAGATCCTTTTCCTATTTAGCACCAAAACTCTGGAACAGTCTTCCTAACATTGTCCGGGAAGCAGACACACTCTGTCAGTTCAAAGCCAGATTAAAAACACATCTCTTTGACCTAGCATTTACATAACACATTATAGACTTCTGTAATTCCATGTTAGGCTGCATAGATTAGGTCAGCCGGAACCGGGAACACTTCCCATAAATCCTGATGTACTCGTTACATCATAAGAAGAATGGCATCTACGCTAATATTAGTCTCTCTGTTTATACTGAGGTTTACCGCAGTCCGTTGGATCCAGGCCGGATCCAGATCTGATGAAGGACCAGCGCCTGGATGTGACAACAACGCAGTGCTGAAGTGCCAGCCTCATCAGCCCTGTGAAGGCCTCATCGACACGACCAGTCTGACCTCTGACCTGTACCGCTGCCTGGATCATAATCACACACTGTTCGCTCGTTGGCCAGAGGAGAACTGGCCCCACGACTGAGTCTGGGTTCTCCTGAGGTTTTTTTCTCCATTCTGTCACTGATGGAATTTTGATTCCTTGCCACTGAGCCGTTCCCTCGTGCCGGAGGTTGTTGCGTGATGTGTTGTGCTTCACAATCTGAGGCAATAAGGGCAGGTGGAGTGATGGAGGGACTCGTAAGGGCAGGTGGAGTGATGGAGGGACTCGTAAGGGCAGGTGGAGAGATGGAGGGTCTCGTAAGGGCAGGTGGAGTGATGGAGGGTCTCGTAAGGGCAGGTGGAGTGATGGAGGGTCTCATAAGGGCAGGTGGAGTGATGGAGGGTCTCATAAGGGCAGGTGGAGTGATGGAGGGTCTCATAAGGGCAGGTGGAGTGATGGAGGGTCTCGTGATGGAGGGTCTCGTAAGGGCAGGTGGAGTGATGGAGGGTCTCGTAAGGGCAGGTGGAGTGATGGAGGGTCTCGTTAGGGCAGGTGGAGTGATGGTGGGTCTCGTAAGGGCAGGTGGAGTGATGGAGGGTCTCATAAGGGCAGGTGGAGTGATGGAGGGTCTCGTTAGGGCAGGTGGAGTGATGGTGGGTCTCGTGATGGAGGGTCTCGTAAGGGCAGGTGGAGTGATGGAGGGTCTCATAAGGGCAGGTGGAGTGATGGAGGGTCTCGTTAGGGCAGGTGGAGTGATGGTGGGTTTCGTGATGGAGGGTCTCGTAAGGGCAGGTGGAGTGATGGAGGGTCTCATAAGGGCAGGTGGAGTGATGGAGGGTCTCGTTAGGGCAGGTGGAGTGATGGTGGGTCTCGTGATGGAGGGTCTCGTAAGGGCAGGTGGAGTGATGGAGGGTCTCATAAGGGCAGGTGGAGTGATGGAGGGTCTCGTTAGGGCAGGTGGAGTGATGGTGGGTTTCGTGATGGAGGGTCTCGTAAGGGCAGATGGAGTGATGGAGGGTCTCGTAAGGGCAGGTGGAGTGATGGAGGGTCTCATAAGGGCAGGTGGAGTGATGGAGGGTCTCGTAAGGGCAGGCGGAGTGATGGAGGGACTCGTAAGGGCAGGCGGAGTGATGGAGGGACTCGTAAGGGCAGGCGGAGTGATGGAGGGTCTCATAAGGGCAGGTGGAGTGATGGAGGGTCTCGTAAGGGCAGGTGGAGTGATGGAGGGTCTCGTTAGGGCAGGTGGAGTGATGGTGGGTCTCATAAGGGCAGGTGGAGTGATGGAGGGTCTCGTAAGGGCAGGTGGAGTGATGGTGGGTCTCGTGATGGAGGGTCTCGTAAGGGCAGGTGGAGTGATGGAGGGTCTCATAAGGGCAGGTGGAGTGATGGAGGGTCTCGTTAGGGCAGGTGGAGTGATGGTGGGTCTCGTGATGGAGGGTCTCGTAAGGGCAGGTGGAGTGATGGAGGGTCTCGTAAGGGCAGGCGGAGTGATGGAGGGTCTCGTAAGGGCAGGTGGAGTGATGGAGGGACTCGTAAGGGCAGGTGGAGTGATGGAGGGTCTCGTAAGGGCAGGTGGAGTGATGGAGGGTCTCGTAAGGGCAGGCGGAGTGATGGAGGGTCTCGTAAGGGCAGGCGGAGTGATGGAGGGACTCGTAAGGGCAGGTGGAGTGATGGAGGGTCTCGTAAGGGCAGGTGGAGTGATGGAGGGTCTCGTAAGGGCAGGCGGAGTGATGGAGGGTCTCGTAAGGGCAGGTGGAGTGATGGAGGGACTCGTAAGGGCAGGTGGAGTGATGGTGGGTCTCGTAAGGGCAGGTGGAGTGATGGAGGGTCTCATAAGGGCAGGTGGAGTGATGGAGGGTCTCGTTAGGGCAGGTGGAGTGATGGTGGGTCTCGTGATGGAGGGTCTCGTAAGGGCAGGTGGAGTGATGGAGGGTCTCGTAAGGGCAGGTGGAGTGATGGAGGGACTCGTAAGGGCAGGTGGAGTGATGGTGGGTCTCGTAAGGGCAGGTGGAGTGATGGAGGGTCTCGTAAGGGCAGGTGGAGTGATGGAGGGACTCGTAAGGGCAGGTGGAGTGATGGTGGGTCTCGTAAGGGCAGGTGGAGTGATGGAGGGTCTCGTAAGGGCAGGTGGAGTGATGGAGGGTCTCGTAAGGGCAGGTGGAGTGATGGAGGGTCTCGTAAGGGCAGGAGGAGTGATGGAGGGACTCGTAAGGGCAGGTGGAGTGATGGAGGGTCTCGTAAGGGCAGGTGGAGTGATGGAGGGTCTCGTAAGGGCAGGTGGAGTGATGGAGGGACTCGTAAGGGCAGGTGGAGTGATGGAGGGTCTCGTAAGGGCAGGTGGAGTGATGGAGGGTCTCGTAAGGGCAGGTGGAGTGATGGAGGGTCTCGTAAGGGCAGGTGGAGTGATGGAGGGTCTCGTAAGGGCAGGAGGAGTGATGGAGGGACTCGTAAGGGCAGGTGGAGTGATGGAGGGTCTCATAAGGGCTGGTGGAGTGATGGAGGGTCTCGTAAGGGCAGGTGGAGTGATGGTGGGTCTCATCCATGGCACCATCTCCAGGATTCAGCTCTGGGCTCCTCATCCTCAGCACTCACACCAGCCTGCTGACATTTCAGATCCTACAAAATGCACAAACATAACACAAAAGCAGTAATTTCAACCGCACAATGTCATTTGATTTCAGTATTATTTAGAAGACAAAAACGCTTTTTTTCCACAAATGCCGCCATCATCTTTCCTTGCAGGTCCTGCTCCAGCACAGAAGCTTTGCAGCAAATGCACAGAAATCAAGAATCAGAAAGGTGCTGTAATAGCTCTGTTTGAAATTACAATAATTAAAATAAACTACAACTTAAGATTTAAATAGTTGTTATTCATTTCTGTAATATACTCACTCAAAGCCTTCATGAGCCACTCTCCACCAGATAAACACACATCTGTTCATCTGTCCCTGTAACATCCAGACAAGATTCACATTACCTCTGTGATTTATGAACTCAACACTACATTTACGTTGAGGTTGTTTTAACTTTTTATCCAACATAAATGTTCCTCAATTTATCAACTACTAATGGACAAATAAAATAGATAACTTATGTTTAACATTAGTTACTTTATAGATTTGTTCTACATAATAGCACACATTCATCACTCAGATGTCTATTTCATGTTGTGATATTTCAAGATTTTCCTGTCAGATGTAAATAGACATTAAAATAAGCGTCTTTAAGATGTATATGGTTTATGTAAATCCACTTTAGAGACGTAACTTACGTGTCTTTACTGGAGCTCCCCTGTTAGCTAACGTTATACATAATAAAACGTGTTTTTACATCAAAATCACAACTATACTTTACTGTGTAATGTCTTTACACCTTCAACAATTCAACAGTTTACTCTACAGTAGTTCAACACATGCAATTTTAACACAAGGAACCGTGTTTACTCACATTTGAAAGCACCCGCGTCGCTGATCTCTGCGATGTTTGATAATGACGTATGCTCTCGCGTGGCCTCCTGGGATAGAAGAGTATCCATCGCTGAGCACTCGAAAATCTGTCCAGAAGCAGTAAACCATCCGGGAACTTCTGGCCTACTCTTTTATGAATACTTATGTTTCTAACGTACTGCTTCCTTCACGTACTGTTTTCGCCTACTATATAGTAGGAAAGTAGGCATATTCGAACGCACTTAAGACCGAATGTCGCGATAATTAGTACGTCACCCAGGTAATTCTCGCCTACTCTTTTGGATTCGTACATACTTTTTCGCTCGCCTACTCTTTTTCCCATACTAAATAGTAGGGAAGTATGCGGTTTGGAACGCAGCATGTGTGTTAGCAGCTCCTCTTACCTCACACACACATGCACTGAACATTTAAAAAACTTTTTGCCTTTTATGTTCAAACCGGATTCAGACAAAGATGAAGAGACTCAAGAAGTGACAACATGTAGAAGCAACAGAACATTTCTGAACGGTTAGTTGATGAGTTTATGAAGCTGATGTGTAGTTATCTTCTAGTCATTGATTAGCATATTCTGTCATGATAATCTATAAATCGTGTTCCCGGCATGTACTTAACGTGTTCCGAATGTGTACTTAAGTTCTGTTTATGTAAATGTTAGGGTTGGTGATGTCACTAACCCGGGAGGAATGTTTTGTAGTCTCTACCAGCCGTTTGTTGTAGTCCTTAAAAAGCAATTTCTTTAAAAGCAAATATCTCCCTTTGCTTTGAACTTTGAGTGTTGTAACTTTGCAAATGTTGTTTCTGCTCAAACAGCAACATTACACACTAATTATTGACCTGTGGTGGAGGATTTTGTCTCTTGGTGTGCAAATTGTAATCTAAATTTAAATATATCAAAGACCAAAGACATGATTATAGACTTTGGAAAATCATCCATTTCAGTCTCTCCTACTGTTATAAATGGAAGGGACATTGAGCTTGTGGACGAATATCGATATCTTGGTATAGTGATTGATAACAAATTAAATTTTAATGCCAATACTGATGCCATTTGTAAAAAGGTTCAACAGCGTATGTTTTTCTTAAGAAAAATTAACTCTTTTAAAGTGTGTTCAGTGTTGATGACACTGTTTTATCAGAGTTTTATCGAATCCGTCATTTCTTACTGCGCCATTGTATGGTTTGATTGTACTAGCCTGTCCAATAGAAACAGAACGACTAAGCTGATTAAGACTGCTTCTAAAGGGATTGGAGTTCAACAGATATTGCTCCAGGACATTGTTAAAGAACGGGTTGTTAAAAAAGCCTATTCGATAATCAACTGTCCATCACACCCATTACACAAAGAGTTTGTTATGCTCCCATCAGGCCGTAGATATAGAGCAATGGGGGGAAACCAAGAGGCTCAAAAACTCATTTATACCAACTGCTATTTTAATGTTGAATAGTCTGTAACCATTTGCCTTTTTTAACTTGTCTACTTGTGTGTTCTTGTGTTTATGTGATGTGTGGCACCTGTGCAAAACTAATTTCCTAAGGGATAAATAAACTGAACTGAACTGAACTAAAGTTAGAAAAGTGAAATCATAATCAACGACCCCTTTAATATACTATTGTTCATTGCTATTTCATGTTTGTTCATTACACTTTATCTAATTTAAATAAACTTGAAACGTTAAACATGTATTAGTATATGCAGACATGAACATTAATCAAGATCAATAAATGCTGTCAAAATATTGTTTGTTGTTACTTCTGGTTAGCTATTGCATTAAAGGATCATTAGTCATCATTTACTCTTGCCATGTTGTTCCAGCCCGTATGACTGTTTCACAGTTCTGTTAGTATGGACTTTTTGTGTCTCACCACCTTCTGCCTGAGTTCGTCGTTGGTTGTCTTGGTTACTCATTATGTTCAGCTGTGCGCTCATTATCTCCCTTATTATCACGTGCACTTAAGTTCTGTTCTGTTTGTGTTTCATTGTTTGGTCTCGTCTGTGAATAGATGTGGTGTGCTTTCTCCTGCCCTCTTTGTTGTGTATCTAGTGAATTATCATGTAAAGAGACTGAACTAATTAGCCTTCTTCGTGTTTATCTACACCGCCAGTTCGTGACAGACTGACTTTTTGACATTAAATATCTTAGGTTAGGAATGACATGAGTAAAGGGTTAGATTTTTTAATTTTGGGTGAACTATCCCTTAACTTATGTTCATGTGAAGAACCTTTTAAGTGCTACTGAAAATTCGATAGGCTTTTTTATCCTGTATATTTTCTCCACTGACCTCGCTCAGTCTCTTCACAGCCCTTTGAATGAAATTCTTTGATTTAGATGATCACTCAGACTTTGGCACTGTGAATCCTTCAGGATTTCCTCAGATTTTCCCTAGAGTGTGTTATATCTTTCTGAAAGCATGCCTCGGTCAGCCCCTGTTTCACTTCATACAATATGGATAAGATGCAACAAAAGAGATCCTCCTAGCTCTTTTCCTCTACTTTCAAATCAATCCACCAGAGGTCCTCATGCCATGATAGTTCTCGCCCACGTGCTCCTACAGAACTGGGTTAATTACCCATCAGGAGCATCCAGTCCTCCAGGTCGTGACTAGTTTGTGCTGCAGCTGCTGTGGAGAATCGAGGACTCTCACACTCCTCACGGCTACGGCTATAAGCAGATGAAAAGGACATTTCTCCTTATAGTGCATCTGTCACTGTAGGCTTGTTCAGTGGCTGAGAAACATTGATAATTTGGCACAAACGGCAGCAGATCGGGTGACAGGTGGAGATAGGCAGAGCTCAGTGTGCCAGTCGTGCCTCGCTGGGCATTAGAGAGTCAGGGCACTAACGTCAGGTGACCAGACATATGGCATCTTCTCACGCACTCCTCGGGTTCATCTGATAGTGAACATTAATTTCCTATGCTCGATTCACACAATTTATCACTAAAAAAAGTTTGTATAGATCCAAGGTTTTAATGTGTTAAGTACTCCTCTTCATTTCTCTTGTTCTCTCACCCTTTCCTCGTTCATTCTGTCGAGTCACCTACAACATACATTACAGGGGATTTTCATAGTTATTGGATGGGACCCCACAGGCTACACTTTGCTTCCCATGTAGGGGCATAGCACAAGATCCCGGGCCCTATGCATAGGCAGTCCTGATGGGCCCCCATGTTCCTCAACCACCCCACATGATCATCTGAAAGTGTATGTTCTGCTCTTTCAGTGGGTTGTCTCAGTTCATTTGAGATATTCAAGCAGTTTAGCACTATAGATTTCGTGTTCTAGTTTGTTCTCACCTTTCTTTGAAAAGAAGTCAGTTACCAATTGTTTCCCCTCATTTTGTTTTCTTTCCTTCTCCTGTCTTTCCTTTCTTTTTTAGTGGCCTGATATGGCTTTCTTTGAGAAAGACATTTCTACAACAGAAGTTTGCGCTCATAACATAAACAGAAAGCTGCAGATGGACTAAACCATTTGGCGCATTAGCAAGGGGTGGGACCAGTCAGTCAATCAACCAAGTTATTCAGCCAATACACTAACTTTACATTTCATCTGACATTCATTAGGAAATTTAATTAGGAAATGAAAATATCCAGGTAAAATAAAATATATTCCAGACTTTTCAAGGGCCCTCTCTCCCCTTGGGGCCCTGGTAATCAGTACTGGTTTTACCCCCAGTCTGACGCCCCTGTATGACATGGACCTGAATCATACATTGGACAGAGAAAAAATACATACAGCTAATAGTGCAAGCTATGCATGAACTCATACGGTGCATATATACAGCAGCACAAGTTGAATGCATGCAGAGCTCACACAAGAAGCCCTGTATTTACCTGTATGTACCAGCTGCTTCTTCAAGAAATGCTCCTTTGACCAAATGTTCTTGTAATTTGTTAAATTTCTCTATTTGTGCAGAATGTGATCCAGTAAAATCAGATCACATTGTTCCTACTCTGTGCTGGTTGAATCCCCCAGTTTGGTACCCGTGGCTGTATAAATAGAAACAAGCATATAATTAGCCACATGGACTCAAAAGCTTCTCGCAGATAAATAGCTCTCTTTTTGAGCATCATGTTCCATGTGTGTTATGTTGCTTTGTTTCTAGTATGAATTGGGCTTTCTTCGAGTACTGATGTGGAGAACATGCTATTGACATTAACTGAGTGAATAGACCTGTTAAATGAGATAGAAATAAATCGAAAAATTCTCAATATACATACATACATACATACATATAGCCTTTAAACTGTATAATCATAGGCGTAATTTACGGGTGGGACATGTCCCCACCACTTTTTGCCAGGGTCGATATTGTCTTGATATACCTAATGCAAATGAAACATATCCAGCTGACATTCATTTGTGTTATCAGTAGCGATTGTGTTTATAAACCAGTTTATAAACAAGCTTACACTCATGCATTCATTCATTAATTTATGGTCTTGTTGTTTCGTCTTTTGAATTCAGTGAATTCAAACCTTTTATATGTATTTATAGAAAAAGAACGAGCAAAAGCGTGAGAGGGCATGAGATGGACATGAATGTAGGTGGCATACGCTGTGGATATATCAGCATCATCAATAACACTTGTGTTTGGAGCTCTCTCAAACCATCTGCCATCAGGAGAAAAGCAGCCAATCAGACGGCTCCTCCCAGCCCCTCTGCTCTCATTGGCCCCTCCCAGCCCCTCCCAGCCCCTCTGCTCTCATTGGCTCCTCCCAGCCCCTCTGCTCTCATTGGCTCCTCCCAGCCTCTCTGCTCTCATTGGCCCCTCCCAGCCCCTCTGCTCTCATTGGCTCCTCCCAGCCCCTCTGCTCTCATTGGCTCCTCCCAGCCTCTCTGCTCTCATTGGCCCCTCCCAGCCCCTCTGCTCTCATTGGCTCCTCCCAGCCCCTCTGCACTGTAGACTCAGTCAGCTCTGCTAGCAAAACAGACAATGTGCTGCTGTTACAAACAGGGGAGACTCAACAAATGCACCGGAACAAGGAACACATCGCAGCCTGAGAGAGGAAGTGAGTAAACCTGTCTTCTCAGCATATAACGACTGCATGACTCGTCCTGTCCTCATCCAGCTCTATATATAGATCACAGCCAGAAATATCCCTCTTCCCAGGCAAATGCTCTCTCCTGAAGCAGTCGGCAGGAGGAGGATCAGCACCCAGAGGAGCCGTCAGTGAGGAGGTCAGTGAGATGGGCTGCTCATCGGGCCGTTTGCCCTGCCGGCCCCCAGCCTCGGCTCAGCCGGACCCCGACCGCAGCCTGTCCCACGACGGCTCGATCCCCACGGCTGGAGCCAGAGAACCGGAGGATCTGTCCACTCTGGAGCGTTTGGCCCAGGCCACCGGGGGCACGGAGGAGTCCTGGTACCGGTGTGTGTTCCCGTTCGGGGTGATCTCGCTGGTCATCGGTGTGGCGGGCAGTGGCGTCACCTTCAGCTTCAACACGCTGCCCCAGACCCGGGTGGTGTCGCTGGTTCTGCTGGTGCTGGGCTTCGTCCTGCTGCTGGTAGCGGCCGCTTGCTGGAAGGCTCATCGGTCCCGGAGGAGAGAGAAGAAGGAGGCTGGCATCTTCAGCTCGGAGCTGTACACGCTATGAGTTTTTCTGCTGTTCTGGGCAGAAAAAACCCTAATCCGCTGGCCTGTGTTTGATGGTAAGTTGTCTGTAACAACTCTTCACTCTCACTGACGGCCTTTGGAAACAATTTTGTGACAGTACACTGGCAAATATATTGGAAGACTCATGTTTCTATTAGGTAAAAATCACAAAGGAACGAGCGCCATGGAGGATCTCTGTGTGTGTCAGTTTATGGATTGGAGAAATAATATGGTTGGGTCATTGGAGAAACAGGAGAGTCCCTGATAATGCTGCAACTTTCCCTGCTTTCATCTTGAGCGTTTTTATGAAAGAAGGATGCAAAAGAAAATCATGTAAATCTCTGTACAACTGACTGCAGGTTAGGAAAGGAAGGTTTTTTGAAAGAAATATGAACATTGATAAAAGAATGACAGCTACTTAATATGTTAACATGTACATCATGTATGATTAAATCACATGCAGTTTGCAGTAAGTGCCAGGACTTACTTTTATTTATTGATTTATTGATTTATTTATGCCATGTCAAATGTATGAGGACAAGATAATGTGAACTTATGTTTTGCATGACAAATGAACAGATTTTTTTTTTTCATATTTAACTATGATTGGAGTGAAATTTGTGCACGCTTACGTATTAGTGTTGCATCACAGAAGTGTTTTTGAAGTTCCAGACTGTTATTTTGATATTGCCTATCGCTTTGTCTGTCAAGTGACTTCAAAGTGAAATCTGGGGACAGTGTATGTACACATGAAAATGTTCCTATACATGCTTGCAAGTGTTTCTGTAAAACAGTGTGAGTAATACATGATTTCACCTGCACACTGTAACTCAAGCACAGAGCAGAAGGGACATTACTCGGATCATATCTACTGACATCTTAGCAGCAAACCAGTGTCAGTCAACTGAATGTGTAGTAGAAAAACCTGAACATGAACCTGATTTGCTGACATGTGAAAAGTGGTACAATTAGAATATTCTGCTTATGTGAAAATGATCAGTGTTTCGGTTCAGTACTTCGGATCTATTTGCACTGTTTATGTACTTCAGCTTTGGAGTGTTTAAGGAGTATTTTTTGCTAGGTACTGTATTCATTTTGGTCTTATATATGTTATACATTTATATGATATGTATTATTTTTTATATTTCTCTGTGAGAAAAATTGCCAGCTGTTTGTATGTGTTCTCTGAGTGCCTGTATTTTAACAGTAGATATTTTTGTATCATCCACCTCTAGGTTTTGTGAAGAAAAACTGTTTTCATTTTTAAAAAGCCTTATAAATGTTCTGTCCAACAGACGTTTTATGTGCATGGTAACATATACCCATAAAATCACTGGAAGTGAAAATATTTCTGCCTTCTAAAACAGAAGGGCCTCATGTTTCGGCAGTCGTGAGGATGATGTGACAATATCTGTGATTTTACCATCACAGGCAAGAGGGTATAGAGAGAGAGAGACAAAGAGAAAAAATCAGTGGTGAGAGTGAGGGAGGAAAAGTAGTGGTTGGGTGGGTTAGAGAAAGAAGGAGGATTCATTAAGAAAAAGCGTCAGGAAGCAGCACTACGTGCTCGGAATAAAAGAAGTGTGAGAGCAGTGGCAGAAGCTGCGACGTCAAAAAGCAGACTCAGAGAGCCTGTGGCGTATGACTCATATTCCTCGCATTTTTCAACATGCACCCATGTTCAACCCTTGCATTCGGTGTAGCATATTTGACTGTGAAGTAGCCTACTAGGTATCTAAAAAACAGCAACTTTGTAGTATGACTCATTATGAGAGACGCTGTGATACAGATTATGATTCTGGAATAATTAGCCGAATCATGGACATTCACCCTCTCTTGGACTTTTAGAGACAGATCTACCTCGTTCATAACACACCAGCCCAGCCCTCTGATGTTCATCATCAGACATGATTTCTGTCATCCAGCTGAAAGTATGCAAGATATTTTTAATTATAAGAATGAAATTCTCATAGAATATCAAAGCTTTTATTAAGGACACACATGATCTAAAACACAAATAATAAACAGACAAATCTAAAAAAAACACACAATATCACATATTTACATGTAGGCTAAAACGCTAGTGATTGAAATGACACTCCCTGTATTTCACTTTCTATTCTGTTTCAGCCCTTTATTTTTGGGGCAGATATATACATTAGAGTTATGCATATTGTTTTTGTGAATCTTATTGTAAATAGATGTATTTATACTTTCAGTTTTGGACTAAAGAATTGTATTAAATGGAAGAGTACAATGTGTAATCAAGCTTTGTTGATTTCATTTTTGACAACTTGAATTCAATGTGCTGAAGTTCAGACAAATGCCACCATGATGCAAATTACTGTATTTAAAGGTCCCATTGCATGAAAATTTCACTTTATGAGTTTTTTTTTTTTTTTTTACCTTAAAGGAGAACTCCGGTCAATTTTAACATTGAGCTCATATTTTGTACATTTGGAGTGCTGTCAGTACAGAGAACAACGACAAAAATAAGTGTCGCCTACACCGTGTTATCCTCTTTTTAAAATTTGCACCCTGTTGACTTCAATGGGGCACGTTTTAAACCTGCTTTTAGCCTCTTAACATTCTTGATGTGTCATTACAAGTGCACAGCCAATGTGAGTGATTCCTTCAGAGTGAACACGGGTGAATCTGACTGCAGTAGATGTGAAAGATATTAATAAAAATGATAATAATTCAGCCAGCGCTCATACCTGTATTTACATCCTGTTTTCGGTCGAAGTCCACAGTAGTCGATTGTCGAGTTCACGCGCATTGGTTTAGTACCTATGATCACGCACGTGAACTCGAGCAGGTTTAAAACGTGCCCCATTGAAGTCAACAGGGTGCAAATTTTAAAGAGGAAAACATGATGTAGGCAACAACGATTTTTGTCTTTGTTCTCTGTACTGACAGCACTCCAAATGTACAAAAAAATGAGCTCAATGTTAAAATTGACTGGAGTTCTCCTTTAATACGAGTTCCCCTAGCCTGCCTATGGTCCCCCAGTGGCTAGACGTTCTGATCAAGCCCTGGGTATTTTTGAGAAAATGAAAACTGAGACGGGCGAATCTAGAATCTTCCCCTTATGTCGTCATAAGGGTTAGGGTTAGAATTAGAAAAGGTCACCTCCCCTTTCTCTTCTTTGCCCGCAAAGAGAATTTGGCCGCCCATGAGAAAATGAGCTGCGCGAGCGCGATGTTGGTTTCTCCTCGAGAGACATCAAGGCTTGCAAACGAACGAAGCATGGCAGCTGCTCAGTGTTTGGATGTACAAATGAACACAAAAGTATTGTTTTAGTTCCTTCATCCGAGCCTCTGAAGAACCAGTGGGTTATGGGAATTTCTGATGTGTAATTGTTCAAGTTCAGACAGATAATCTTTCTCTCAAAGTTGTTCAATACTGTTTATGCACCAGTAAATCAAGCCAGTGACTAAAACATCAACTTCATGCCGTTTCTCTTAGTAGGATGAAAATAATCTTACTTAAACTGTGATTAATACAGAAAGCGATCAAAGAACAATCCCTTTCCAGTCGCCCAAGCTGTCAATCACACAGCGTGAGTTTATCTGGACACTTGCCAAAACTCGTTATGAAATCAATGACGCTGTTACGCTGCACAACGAAGCTCTTACTGTACTTAACTCATGTTTGCATTGGTGAAATCATTAGTGAGAGTACAGAAACTGCGTAGCAATGATAAGATCTTCATTCACGCGATCAACAGGCTGTCATCTGCTCTGCTCATCACTGCAACCTTTTATGTGATGGGAATAGATCTAAATACTTAAAAAACTTCTCACGATCCGTTAATCTCGACAGCTGTAATAGTAAAAACGTATAATAGCTGTAATAGTAAAAGTTTTCGAGAGAGTTCCACATGTAATGCTAGATATTTCATATGCAAGCATGTTAGCCAATCACAGCAGTGGGCATTTACTCTGAAGTCTCACAGCCAATCACAGCAGTGGGCGTTTACACTGAAGTCTCACAGCCAATCACAGCAGTGGGCGTTTACACTGAAGTCTCACAGCAGACACGCCCCTTCAATCAGAGGCTAAAATCAGGCTAGGAAATATGCCTTTTATTTCTAAATTATAACAACTTCTGATCTAAAAACATACTAACATTATAATGGCACCCCAGGAAACATTCTAAAATAATAAGATAACCCATGCAATGGGACCTTTAACACCCAGAAAACCCCCGCACTTTGACACTGTTGAAATAATGCTGTTTAGGTTTATGGTTTGGGTTGGCAGCATGTTGATGTAATCACCACTCAAATCTTCCATCGGTGGTGACGTATGATCCGTCACATGCATTTATGCAAAGAAGTTCATGCGCAGTGTGTCCCATTTTACCAACCTCCTCAAAGATGAGACTGAAATAGACACAAATGAAATGGACCTTGGAAAAACTTCAGTGA
>NC_139976.1:39225278-39324864 GCF_963993115.1 Abramis brama
AAGTTTGACAGGTTGTAGCAAGTGTTGCAATTCATAAAACAACAGTTAACCTTAAAACCTTTGCATAATAAACTAGACTTTCTCATTGATGGAGATGCAGTGCTGCCAAGCTGTACTTCATTGTCGCATTGGGCAGAAACCTTTTATCCCCATATTTCAAGTTATATTTTTTCCATGAATTGATGCTCTTCTAAAATTTCAGCACATTGGCTATTTTCACCAGTAATCACAGTAATAAAGGAATGGTTTACAGTTTAAACAGCAAAAAACTTTGAGCTACTACAACATTACACACAGATAAATTGGTAACAGTGGAATCACTGTTTTACTCCAAAAAAGCCAGGAATAAAAACATTCTTACTTTGGCAATTGTGGGTTTATTATATAATTAGTTAAATAATAATTTATGTTATCATTTATGTTATAAATCTAAGTTATATAATAATTATATATTACTTTGTACCAATTAGCCTACTAAACTAATGCTCGGACACACTCGGTCTCGCTCGCGCAGTTCGTTTCGCTTTTGTCCAGTCCGGCGCCTCATATCGAAGATGTGTAGCGAGTGACTAGCCGCAGCCGCAGGTGTGTTGTTGTTGTGTGGAATCTGGTGCGCAGCATGGCGGCAGCCGGGTGGTGGGCGTACCCAAAACAAGGATAGGAAGCGGCAGCATTGCTGATACTTTTATAGCTCAAAACAGACAGATTTCACGCAAAATAGGCAGAAATGACATGCATTGTGAACGTCAGACGTCCGTCTCGTCAACGAAAACGTCTCGTCATGTTTTAGTCAACTTAGAGCCATTTTTAGCTAGTCATCGTCGCGTTATCGTCATAAAAAAAAGGTGCGTCAACGAAATCATTTCGTTATCGTCATCGTTGACGAAAACAACATTGTGTAGAAAACAGTGATGTCATCGTCAGCTGTATATTATTCGATTAGATCAGATAACATTTTAAGCTGTCAGTCATATGGTGATGTTATAATGTGTATGGGGCATGTTGTTACATTTCACTTCCATTCTTTTGGGGTAAATCAAGAAAAAAAGTGTACACTGGAAAAAAATAAGTACTCTGAACCAGCACCATGTGTGTTGAATAAGAACTGAACTGAGCTGACGATGAATAATATACAAGACAAACTAAAATATTCTCAAGAAAATACAATTATTAACTATTTCATATAAAATAATGTAATTTTTTAATAATTAAAAAAAAAACTATTTTTTAAGTGTTACAACAACACACTGGAAAACTGAGCTATACAACATAGTACAAAACATAATAATTAATAATTTCTGAACAGTGACTATCAGTCTTTTTTCACCTTTTTCTCATGGTTTCTCAACAGAATTCATAAAAGTATTGAATAGCATATCATAGTTCTAATAGGGGCTTATTGTAACGCAGTGTGACAACATGCCCCGCCTGCACAACTGGGATCTAAACCCGGCGAGTGTCTTCTGCTGGTTAGATCAGCATTAAATAACTATCTCAACTGCCAAATAATAGATATAAGGTTAAAATAATATCGGATTTGTCTAATTAAAAAAAAAAAAAAAAAAAAAAACAGATATGAAAAATGAACATAAGTAAGAAATTTATTTAAAGATTTCAGAATTTTGGCGTAATTTTTTCTTTATAAAGTGTTGATATGGCAACTAGTAAATACACTAAGTTTCGTCATGCTAGGATGTGTGGAAGTATTTAAAACAAGTGTGTTACAACTAGACCCGCATTAGGTTGTGCCCCACTCACCCCTACCAGATGTGGCCCGGATCTGGGCCGACACTGTTGCTGTCTGGGGAGTCAGTACAGTCAGATCAATAATATTGTTGAATATTAAGTGTCTTCAATAAAGCAAACTAGAGGCGACAGTGGCAGGAACCCAAACTCAATCAGTGACAGAATGGAGAAAAAAATCTTGGGAGAACCCAGACTCAGTCGCTCAGTTCTCCTCTGGCCAACGAGCAAACAGTGTGTGATTATGATCCAGGCAGGGTTACAGGTCAGAGTTCAGATCGGGATCGGTAGCATTCAAATATTTGTTCAGTTCCTTCTGCTTGATCATCAATTCCTCACGCCGGTGTGGATCTGAAGCTGGTCACTGGGTCTGTGCGGAGGACCGGTCTGGCTCTTCTGGTCTAACAACAACCCTAACTCTGGAGAACCTCCCCACACATGTTTTTGTCTGAGAATAAGATTAAAATATATATGTTATGATTTACATATTCTTTGTTGGATTTAATTTATATAATTTGACATCAACTGCATTCAGGTGGCTTTCTGTTATCGGTATCTGGCAACAGTACATTGTTTTTCTTCTTGGGCAAGCGTTTCTGCCACAGCTTTTCTGGCACATGTAATCACACATATGCCAAGCAACCAATGAGAATGTGTAACAAAGACAACGATCCATGGCAATAAAGCATAGACACCAAATCCGCTCTCCTGAATCCTTCCAAGACAGGAGAAAACTCCCGTTTAACAAATAAAGTAATTTGAGGACAGTGACAGACATATTTTTAACATTTTGTAAATATAAATATAAATGTAAATAAGCTTTGTTACACCTCAAATGACAAATTTCTGTTAATGTAACCACGATAAAGCGAATCCCTGCCCTCATTCGCTCGAATGGCTCAGGTAATGAGTCATGATTCTTTCTTTTGTCGTCTAAAGCCCTATTCGGACGGGACTAGTGTAACATGGAGAGGTGGGGTAGAGTAATAGTTACCAGAGCTTCTCTGCGATTTTAGGGTTAGGGTTAGTGCCATCTCAGTTATCATTACAGACAATGTCAGTAAAGATTACAGCGACTTTTACCTTCAGTAAAAAGGTTAGGAAAAATTGCCTCAGGTAATACTAATCCCGTGCGAATAGACCCGCTGTAAATATGTACGTAAATATATCGTCATTTCCTGTTTAAAAGTATTTTTCCGCATTTTTTCAAGTAACGAGACGCTTGAAAAGCATTCAGTTCGTTCTAGACGCAGGGACAAAGTGTTTTCCACACACCATTCAGATCAGACAGAAGATCGACAGCACTTGTTAGAAGCATGAAACATCTTTAAGCGTTGGGTAAGTGACTATTACCAACACAATCCAATCTGAAGTTAATTAATACATCGTTTGACCGGACATAACTGTTTAATATATATAAATATACACTCACCTAAAGGATTATTAGGAACACCATACTAATACTGTGTTTGACCCCCTTTCGCCTTCAGAACTGCCTTAATTCTATGTGGCATTGATTCAACAAGGTGCTGAAAGCATTCTTTAGAAATGTTGGCCCATATTAATAGGATAGCATCTTGCAGTTGATGGAGATTTGTGGGATGCACATCCAGGGCACGAAGCTCCCGTTCCACCACATCCCAAAGATGCTCTATTGGGTTGAGATCTGGTGACTGTGGGGGCCATTTTAGTACAGTGAACTCATTGTCATGTTCAAGAAACCAATTTGAAATGATTCGAGCTTTGTGACATGGTGCAATATCCTGCTGGAAGTAACCATCAGAGGATGGGTACATGGTGGTCATAAAGGGATGGACATGGTCAGAAACAATGCTCAGGTAGGCCGTGGCATTTAAACGATGCCCAATTGGCACTAAGGGGCCTAAAGTGTGCCAAGAAAACATCCCCCACACCATTACACCACCACCACCAGCCTGCACAGTGGTAACAAGGCATGATGGATCCATGTTCTCATTCTGTTTACGCCAAATTCTGACTCTACCATCTGAATGTCTCAACAGAAATCGAGACTCATCAGACCAGGCAACATTTTTGTGAGCTCGTGCAAATTGTAGCCTCTTTTTCCTATTTGTAGTGGAGATGAGTGGTACCCGGTGGGGTCTTCTGCTGTTGTAGCCCATCCGCCTCAAGGTTGTGCGTGTTGTGGCTTCACAAATGCTTTGCTGCATACCTCGGTTGTAACGAGTGGTTATTTCAGTCAAAGTTGCTCTTCTATCAGCTTGAATCAGTCGGCCAATTCTCCTCTGACCTCTAGCATCAACAAGGCATTTTCGCCCACAGGACTGCCGCATACTGGATGTTTTTCCCTTTTCACACCATTCTTTGTAAACCCTAGAAATGGTTGTGCGTGAAAATCCCAGTAACTGAGCAGATTGTGAAATACTCAGACCGGCCCGTCTGGCACCAACAACCATGCCACGCTCAAAATTGCTTAAATCACCTTTCTTTCCCATTCTGACATTCAGTTTGGAGTTCAGGAGATTGTCTTGACCAGGACCACACCCCTAAATGCATTGAAGCAACTGCCATGTGATTGGTTGATTAGATAATTGCATTAATGAGAAATTGAACAGGTGTTCCTAATAATCCTTTAGGTGAGTGTAGGTTGTTTGAGCACGTGATATCAGGAAGCAACGTAATACACACATGACGACAGGAGGGTGACGGCGATGCGCAAATCTCTAGTTTTACTGAGATCTCTTATCCCGTGCAAATTGGCCATTACTATTACAGACGTCCTGTGGTAAAATTACATTACTCCATCTACCCATGTAAAGTTATAATAGGGCTTAATTCTGCTTCAAGAGAGAGTCTGCGTTGAAATACAAGGTACTTTAACATTGTTTAGTTCAAACTTATTCATCTGACATTTATTCCCACCTTTTCATGGGTTGATATGCCTGGTTTTAGCACTCACTAATTGGTTTAGTTTTGTCCAGGAAGAGCGGAGTAACAGAGAAAACCAGAGGGAAAGAGGGAGCAGAAGTGTCAGGAACACAGAGCAGTGTGTCGTCTGAACTTCTTCACCTCTGCACAGAAGATCACAAACTTCAGAAGCATTAATTTGTGTGTTGCATACTAATATTAACTTGAAAATTAAATCTGCATACAATTTAATACTCTAACTGCCTCTTTTTTTGACACTTGGGTTAACCCTAACCCTTATCTCCAAACATGAATGATGCATGATCATTATCTTTTCGTTCCTGTTTCAAGGATTACTGTATTATTGTCACAGTCACCAGCTCAGTCACCAACTCTGTAACCTGTCTGCACTACACTTCCCAGCATCCCTCCTGGTCCCCACCTGCACTCAGCCATCAGCACACGTCCACACCTGCACTCAGCCATCAGCACTCGTCCACACCTGGACACACCTGCACTCAGCCATCAGCACTCGTCCACACCTGGACACACCTGCACTCAGCCATCAGCACACGTCCACACCTGGACACACCTGCACTCAGCCATCAGCACTCGTCCACACCTGGACACACCTGCACTCAGCCATCAGCACTCGTCCACACCTGGACACACCTGCACTCAGCCATCAGCACTCGTCCACACCTGGACACACCTGCACTCAGCCATCAGCACACGTCCACACCTGGACACACCTGCACTCAGCCATCAGCACTCGTCCACACCTGGACACACCTGCACTCAGCCATCAGCACACGTCCACACCTGGACACACCTGCACTCAGCCATCAGCACTCGTCCACACCTGGACACACCTGCACTCAGCCATCAGCACTCGTCCACACACGTCCACACCTGCACTCAGCCATCAGCACACGTCCACACCTGGACACACCTGCACTCAGCCATCAGCACTCGTCCACACCTGGACACACCTGCACTCAGCCATCAGCACTCGTCCACACCTGGACACACCTGCACTCAGCCATCAGCACACGTCCACACCTGGACACACCTGCACTCAGCCATCAGCACTCGTCCACACCTGGACACACCTGCACTCAGCCATCAGCACTCGTCCACACCTGGACACACCTGCACTCAGCCATCAGCACACGTCCACACCTGGACACACCTGCACTCAGCCATTAGCACTCGTCCACACACGTCCACACCTGCACTCAGCCATCAGCACACGTCCACACCTGGACACACCTGCACTCAGCCATCAGCACTCGTCCACACCTGGACACACCTGCACTCAGCCATCAGCACTCGTCCACACCTGGACACACCTGCACTCAGCCATCAGCACACGTCCACACCTGGACACACCTGCACTCAGCCATCAGCACTCGTCCACACCTGGACACACCTGCACTCAGCCATCAGCACTCGTCCACACCTGGACACACCTGCACTCAGCCATCAGCACTCGTCCACACCTGGACACACCTGCACTCAGCCATCAGCATACGTCCACACCTGGACACACCTGCACTCAGCCATTAGCACTCGTCCACACACGTCCACACCTGCACTCAGCCATCAGCACTCGTCCACACCTGGACACACCTGCACTCAGCCATCAGCACTCGTCCACACCTGGACACACCTGCACTCAGCCATCAGCACTCGTCCACACACGTCCACACCTGCACTCAGCCATCAGCACTCGTCCACACCTGGACACACCTGCTGCTGATCCTCACCGGTACACTGATTCCCTCAACACAGCCTATATCAACCCTCATCACCCTCACATCAGGGTCTGGTCTTGTCAACGTTACTGCTACGTAAACAGTCCTTACCTGAACACTCACCTGAGATCGTCTTGTCAAGTCTCCGGTCTTCCGTCTGTCTCCTGTCCGTCATCCCGATCCAGATCTCCAGTCATCGTGTTCATCCTTCTCCTGCAAAGAGAATCCACTTCAGTCATCACCAGCTAAGTTTTAATCACCTATCATCAAGTCCCCATCCTTTCACCATCGTCTGGTTCCTGCTGTTGTCCCATCACTCTGCTTTTACTTGAATAAACCATTTCACCTTACCATCTGTCTGTTCCCATCTGTGTGTTTGACAGTTATACTGTATTCACCCTCATGAAAAGCCTGTGTGCATCTATCTTCTGCTTCAGAGATGTGATCCTTGGGGAAAAGCACCTTTTGTCTTTTAAAGAAAAAAATGCATTTGGGTTTGCAATTACATAAAAGTGAGCAAATAACAGAATTTTCAGTTATTCTTTTAGTTTCTTATCTTGTATATAGCAAATTTAAATCATATTTTGCATTATAATGGCAATGCCATCAAATTTATTCAGTTTGCATTAAACTCTTTGCTCACACTGTACTGTAGGACTCCTGACTAATAGGATCTATTCATAAGTGATCATGATTCACTAGCCCTGGAATTCATTTTATTGCTAAAAAAGTTGCAATTTTATGGATCCCCAGCCAAATATATAAAAGAAATGAACTTCAGACTTTGTGAATCAAAGAACTAACAGGAGGAGTCAAAAGAACTAGTGAGTCAGCATAACCCGGTATATAACAGATAACATTATCAGCCGCAGCAGAAACACCCTGAGGAACGCATCTCAGACGAGATCTGTTCACTCATGCAGAGTGTTTTTACGTCTGCTCATGAGTGCTGAGATGCATGTTATTCCTTGACATTTATATGATAATAAAGCAATTTCAGAGAATCCACCAGCAGCTGAGAAGTAAAACTCATTGCTTAGATGGACTGCTAAGGATTTTAAATTTCAGAAATGTACAAATAAAGGTAACTATTCTTTTGTAATTTTGTAATGTTTAATTATGATGAACTACAACATTTATGACTATTTATAATGTAATGTTAGCATGCACACCTGTACTTTCCCACAATTATTTCATTTTTCAGAATTAATTTTTTATTCAACAAAGGGTTTGTGGCCACGGCGAGTGCATTTGCCCCCTCTTCTGCAAGCCTATATATGGGCGTTTTTGAAGAAAAACATATTTACTCACATCATGATTTTAGTGCTAATATCTTGATTTGGAAGAGATTGGAAGACTGCTTTTGCCTTTTTAAGGGTAGTGTAGAGTTAAACCCTAACCCTAACCCAACACCAGTTTCTACCGATACCTGCTCTGAAGATTTGATGTTCACCATGGATTTTAATTAAAATAAAAATAGTTTTCTGGATTTGTGAATAATAAAAGAGGGAAATACAGACCTCTTTAGGAAACCCATAGCTCGTCGTAATATTTATGAGAGCGGATTCTTATCATCTGTTACCTTTAAAGAATAGTCTTCCATATAGTCAATTTTAATAATTTAATAAGAATCTCAATAGTACAAAAAGTCTTTGTTACAGAGGATGTAAGGTTAAACAAATACAATCACCTGAAGAACAAATTTAACAACAATCACATTCAGATTTATTAAAGATATGAGAGAAACGTCAAAAAAGATTTACAAAATAATATTCAGAACAATTTAAAAAGATTATTAATCAACATTGGTATATTTTAGTTTCTTCAGGATCCCCCTCTTATGGCGTTTAAATGAGATCGCAATTTGAGAGATTGTTCGGTGAGACTGGATTTGATTCCTTAAAAACATTAAATACATTAGCATCATAAATTGACATATCATTGTACATCATTTAAACATCCCCATACGCCAAAATACGCTTATCCCTTTTATTGGAATGGATTTTGGCGTATGGGGATGTTTAAATAATGTACAATGATATGTCAATTTATGATGCTAATGTATTATTGTTGTAAAACAAAAGCTGTTATAACAAGTCCTTTGTGGTAAGTCATATGTGGAGAAAACAAGTAGGGAATTGAAGACGCATATTGCAGGGCATTGAATAAGATGTAAAAATGTAAATGATCCATTGGCCGTACACTTTGTAGAACACATGAACTCGACTGCCTCACTGCGTTATATAGGAATTGAGAAGGTGTCTTTACCAAGAAGAGGTGGGGATTTAGATCAACCTTTAGTGAGGGAGAAGCCTATCGGATACACAGATTAAAAACTTTGGTACCATTTGGTTTGAATGTAGAGTTTGACCTGACCTGTTATTTTTTTCAAAATTAAGTATATAATTGATTAAAACTGATGTGTATTTAATGTGGATTGTATTATGCTTGTAATTGTATGTGGCTTTTATTGTTGGTGTTTTCTGTTTTCTTAATATGGGTTTAAGAAACAGACTTTTACTCACAATTAGTCACCTTTATGTCTTTAGCGCTTTATACAATACAGATTGTTTCAAAGCAGCTTTACAGAGATAATGTTACGAACCGCTCTGAGACACGAGGGTAGAGGATCCAAATGCAGCTTTTATTAAAGGGGTTATCCAGAATCGTAATCCAACAAGCAGAGGGTCAAGCACAAAAAGACAGTCCAAACAAACAAACAAACAAACAAACAAACCAAAACAGGCAGGGGTCAGAGGCACAAGAATAATCCACGGGACAGGCAAGAAATCCAAAAAACCGAGAGACAAGAAAACCAGGGAAACGCTCAGAAGTGCAGTGCAACAACATACAAAACTTCGCAGTGAGTGAAGGGGTGAACCAGGCTTATATGGGGTGAACTAAACAAGAAGATGAGATACAGGTGAGTGCTGATGAGTCCAGGCAGAGAATGATGGGAGATGTAGTCTGTGAGTGAACGTGAGAGTCTGGTGTGGAGTGCCCTCTGGTGGCTCTCAAGGGCACTCCAGCTGGTGACCGTTGCAGATAACAGCAGTTGTTCAGCGAAAGTCAGTTCAGTGTTGATTCAGTTCCATTGTAAAGATCATCAATTATTAAATTAGTTAATTTAATCTATAATGCAGTTCTGCAGAAAACAGTGATGTCATCAGTGGCGGCTGGTGCTAAAAAAATTGAGGGGCACAAACAAGCTGAATTATTAAAGCAGGACTGGATGTAGGCTAATTGTTAAATAATAATTTTACAGTGATAATAATGTATCATTACTGCTTAACTAAAAATGGAAAAGTCAGCATTTAAAGCATGCCATAAGGTAGGGTTGGGCAATAGCCAATTGCCAAAGAAATCTGAATTTTTGGGCTAAATGGTGATGTATGGTATAATCTCATTATTTAAAAAAAAAAAATCGATTTTAATTTTTTTTAGAAATCTGTATTTAACAAAACATTTTTTTTTTTCATATCCTGATCAAACAACATGAACAATATGAACATTGTGCTACAAACAATGTTCATATTGAAGGCTATGAAAACAAACAGTGAATGTAATCTTGCAGTTTATCTAAAAAAGGGGTCAAATCACATTACATTCTAACATTGCAACATTACAATCTAAAAACAAAATAATGTTTTTTAAAGAACTAGTTAAATTTACTGAACTTAAAATGAAAATAAAAACAAAACTGATATATCATAAAAATACACTTGTAGGTTTTAAAATTCTTTAGCACATTTATGTTCACCACCAACAACAAATATTCAACAACAAATATTTTAGAATATATAAAATATATTTATAATTTAGTGTTAATGTATATTTTAGTCAAAATTATTGCGCTCCTATTCTATACACAAATCCGCCGCGAACTATGGGCGCCGCCATCTTGCCTGCCGCCATTACTGCGTGCCTGCGAAGTGTGAGGGTGTGACACTTGCCGGTGTCCTCTAATGACATTTCAATGAAAGCGGATCCTGGGGCTTAAATATTGTGATTGTCAAAACATTTTAGTTACTAAACTGAATTTTATTAGGTTTAGTGACAACATGTTGCAATGTTTATATTATATGGTACAATTTCTGGTACGTTTTTTTTATTTTTTATTGCTTGAAACAATTTCAGGATTTCAATTCAGTTCAATTCTTGTGATTTGTTTTAATATTGACTAATTTGGGTAAATATTAGGTACACAAGATAGGCGTTATTTTTTCTCAAGAAAAAAAATTCTCACCTAATGCTGTAAGTTAAACATACAGAGAGCCTTATCAGCTGGCAGTATTATTTAAGGTTAAAAATAACTCAAATTAAATATAATGCGTTTTTTTTATTATAATAACAACTTTATTTAATGATATAAGAAAACATATAATAAATATGTAATATAGTACACATATTTAGCAAAATACTCTCTATAGCTCTTTTTTCTTTCCTGAGGTAAATGTTATGTGACATAATTGTTCTCCAGCTGTTTTATTGACCCTTTCCGCGGTTAAAAAAACACTGATTGATCGATATTATGTATGATGAATATACATTTCGGTAGGTTATGCTACTGTTTCTTTTAACATTGTTCATTCGTGTTTATTTACTATTAAGTTATGATCGGTTCCCGTGCCATAGGGATCTGTCACGTCACATTTACAAATGCCAAAATATTTATTGTTTGAATTTCATAATAAAATTGACAGAATCTGAGAGCTGAGCTTTTTTTTTTATATCATAACCTGCTCTGTCTAGTCTGTCGGTCTCCGTGTCCTCTTTGCTTCTCGATTTTTATGTGCGTGAGAGCGTGTGAAAAGTGTCAATTGCGTGTGTCTCACGGTGAAAGCGTGAGAGTTGGCAGCTTACAGGTATTCAACATTATTTTATTAATCATCTGGCATGCGAGCTTCAGAACCTAAAGTACAGGGCATTGATTGAAGGTCAGAAATACATGAGCTCCGGATGGATTGGCCAGATACTGCATACCTTCGCAGATGAGCTCACATTAAAAGGTGTCGTGCGGTTTTCACAGGCAGTGAACTCGTACTATAATGTGTCCGTAACAATATAGAGAGAAAACTGCAAAGTTCTCGAAGTAGTGTGTGACTGCATGGCCGTCCGAGGGAAGTGTTGTAGCCATACAGCAGGGCGACTGTACAAAATTAAAGATGAATAGATAAAAAATAACATTTCGTACAGCTACATCTGCTACAGTCGCCTACGGGACCAACGCTACTTCCTTAGCAGCAAGGCACGCAGTAATGGCGGCGCCACAGTTGCCAACTCTCGCGAGACAAATAAGCAACTGGAGCTTCAAAAACAAGCCCAAAACAAGCCCAATATTATTAGATTATTTATTTTCCGCATTATCATTTATTACCAATAAATGAGCCTGCAACATATTAAACTGAAACCACTCCTTTATTAGAAAAGGATAAACTGATTAGGAAAAAAAGGATTAAAAAAAAAAATCAGAGAACTGCAACAAAGCGGAGGGCACGCACTTTCCTCATCTCCGATCACCTGTGAGGCTGAATAGGATTGGAGAGAAGGAAAAGGACAAAAAGACAAGAAGGGAAAGACAAGAGCATTAAGGGGAGCTGTAACATATATTTAGCTTAATAAAATAAAATTTAACCATATGTATCTTCTGTTAGTATAGTATAGGACTAGGCCTACTTGTTTTTTATTAAAGCCTGTGATAATTAATATATTACAAAAACAATATAAAAATTACAAATTTACCTTACAAAAGAAGGTCATCCCTCTCCTCCCCTGCACTGTCCATCATCTCACCAGCGGTCTCCTCTCCACCTCTGTACATCCCAACACTAAAGCGCTGCAACATTTCTTGGCTTGGGACAAAGTCCTTGCAACAAATTCCAAGTCTTCTTAGGCCGTAGCGAATGTACAATATGCTACTGAGTGTTTTCTGCCCCATTCTGTTCCGCAATTTAGATTTTACATGGTTCATTTGTGAAAAAACCCTTTCAACATCTGCATTGCTTAAAGGCATCGCAAGAAGAGACAGCGCAAACAGGGCCAGATCTTTAAAACACTGTTCCCCACTGCTGTCCTTGTAGTTCAGAACTTCGGCCCAGAACTGTTCTGCTTGACAGTCATCCTTTATTTTCCACTCATGGAAGCTGATTGCCTGATACTGTGCATCCAGGGCCCCGAGATCACCAGTGTACATTTTCAGCATGGATACTGTGGCTAACTGTGGTTTGTTCTGTGATAGAATCACAGATGGGCTGAATGATGACATGGATTTCCAGGTATTGATATTTGCTGGGAGCCTATTCTGCACCTGCTTTGCTGCTTCCAGAAGGAAATCCCGGCATCTGTTCTTCATATTTGTTTCAGCAGTGCTGTCCAGCTTTGCCTCTCCAAGAGTAATAGTAAACTGCACGCCGAAATTAACCGCACACACGGGCAGATGATTGGTTGTGTCATTCAAATTGACATCAATGAGTTTGGAATCAGAAGGAGGTATGGCGCTGGGTGTGATTACTCTGGAGATAAGTGTACGGAAAAATGACTGTAGGCAGTCCAGCATTTTAAATGCATTCCCATTTTCGAGTTGGAACAATTTGTTGACTCTAGAAAACTCATGTAAGATGGGCATAAGAAACTCCAGGTACAGTTTATTTACAGGATCACAGTACATCTGGTAGAGTACTTCTGCATCATAGCATCGTTTTGCATCTTTACACAGCTGGAAATGTAACTTCAGCTCATCCCATTGCTTTAACACACGGACACAGCAGTCATATATGGAGAGCCATCTAGTGCCTGAAAGCTGCACTAGCATCAATGCCGTTTCACCGGGGTTGATTAATTGGTAAATTTTGGCATATTCTCTGCGCCTCAGTGCACTGTGAGAAAACCAGTTGTGCGAATGTGAAATTAAAAACTCGAGATTGCGAGGCAGTGTTTCAACGGCTTTGCTGGCACAAAGTTGAACTGAATGACACACGCACTTAAGCAGTTGTAGTTTCTCATTCTTTTTGAGAAGGTGAGTATAAACTGAGTTTTTCTGTCCAACCATGACACTACAACCATCAGTTCCGATGCCTACACACCTCTTGAAATCCAGACCGATACTGTCAAGAAACTGCGTCAGTGTTGTCGCGATTGCTTCTGCCGTCTCTCCCTGCATATCCACCAAACCCAAAAATGTTGAAACAATTTTGTTTAATGAGACACTGTAGTAACGCACTACCACACACAGCTGCTTTACCGAAGCGACATCTGTGCTCTCGTCGATTACCAGTGAATACGGAGCCTCTCCAATATCTTTTAGCAAGTCTTTAAACATGCAGGGGGCTATGACATTGCTGATAAGTGCTGTACATTTTGTACGATGGATGCTCACGTCCTTTTCAAAAGCCGAATTTACCAATTCACCAAAGTGATCAACTGAACTAACTGCTGTGTGGCAAGCTATATAGCTTGCTAGCTGAAGCTCAGCCATTTGATTTGTAGTCGAAGATTTTGAGACTGTAAAACCGATGTCTGTTAGACGTGTTGAGGAAAATGGTTTGGCATTCCGCTTGTGTTTGTCTGTGTTTACATGTTGTAGTAGGTCTCCATGGTGAGCACGAATCTCCGTTTTACAGTACCTGCACATCGCTTTACTCTGATCACCAACCACTTGGCCTATCCAGTCTTTAAGTTGTTTATCCTTTTCCCAGTCCTTGTTGTACTTTTTGCCATACTTGGACCACTTCGTTGGAGGCATTGTTTGTGGAAATTGAAATACGTGTATTTCTGTCGATCATAGCTGGATTACAGCGTCACGCGCGCTGCCTGCACGTTGAACGTGATTTTTCTCCAATGAGGGGGATAAGGGGGCGGATTCGGCTGAATGTTTTGACGAATGTTACGCCACAGCACTTATATGATTGCACTGATTGGCTATATCTGTGAGCAGACAGTGTCAATCAATGTATTGAAAACGGCAACCACCATAGATGTAAAGAAAACGAAGTTGCTTGTCAGATTTTCCTAACAAGCAACCATATATTTTTTAATAAGCCCAAAAAAACGCAACCCGCAACCCGTGCTGTTTTAACGCGACTTACAAAAAAAAAAAGCCCAAAGTCGCTTATTATAAGCGGACTTGGCAACTATGGGCGGCGCTGCTTTACTTCCGTGTTTCGCCGGATTTGTCTATTGTCTATGTCGATTTATTATTTAAATTTTTTCCCTTTAAGAATTTGTTTAATGCAACATCCAAATGTATATAGGTGTGTGTGGGTTGTTTTAAATTAAAAAAATATATATAATTAATATATCATAGAGTTGTTTGCTGTGGTGGTGATTAGACGAGATTTGTGGTGACGTCACAATCATACTGCATTGTGGGACATATAGGTGCCTGAAGTGTACATATGAAGTAGACTCGCTCCCTCTGTCAAAATCGAGGGAACGAGGGTCTGTCCATATAAACTTCCCTGGTCCACTTCACAATGGCGGCGGGGATTCCCCCAAGGGGAAGTGCTTAGGGAAGTTCGCAAGTGCGTGTCTAAAAGTGGACTGGAACGCAGCATCGGCCAGAGTGAAATCGCCCAAAAAGAGGCGGTACTCCACAGAACGTGACTTGACGCTGATTGGACAATATCCAGAGGCAAAACAGCAGTGACTGCTAGCGTATCTCTGTGGTTGAATGCGAATGTGACTGAAAATGTCCCTTTCACACTTTAGTGGTGCGTCGCCCAATCGCCCTAATGAAGAAACCACTGCTGGATGTCATCATCCAGTTCAGTTCAGTTGTGACCCAAACCCAAACTCCATCAGGTTAGCTTGTTAACAACTAATAAAAAAATATTCAGTATTGTTTGTGATGTCATTATTTTCACCATTGTTGACTCTTATTTATGATGTTCTCCATTTTGTCAGAGTTGTACCTTGACAATAGCCTGGGTTTCCCCATGCTGCCTTGTGCGCAGCGCGATTTTATTCACGCTGCTAGGCAGCCTGGACACCATGGACCAGATTTTCCCCTCAAAAAGGGAACCAATCACAGAACGGGGAGGGAGCAGCAAGACGATGACGACGTCTATGCGACACACCGAAGAAGTTTGTTTATATCTATGGATCCAACATTCGATGCAGCCTTAGATAGTGTTCTAAGTAGTTTAGAACGCAAGTTTATTTCGTCTTCTTCCTCGTCGAATTTCTGTCGCTCTACATGCGTCATCTGGTATAATTGAAACGATTGGCTATGAGCTACGCACAGGCGCATTTGATAGACATTCGTAGCGCCCAATAAACGGCTCTGGGCATTCGTAAACCACGCCTCAAATACGAGAAAATGAACATGTGGTTCCCAGACCACGTCTCAATGAGAAAGAGGTCTGACGTTAGCCAGGCTATACCTTGACAAAGGCTTGTTGTCGAAAATGTCGGAATAAATAAAATGTGCAGTTACACTTTGCCTCTATAAAGATTTTTTTCTCTAACTTGCTGTGCATTTGCTCCGACATATTATTAAATCATGGACAGCGGTGCAACACACAGTTTAGCAGTGACACATTTCTACATAATGACCATGAAACTGTCAATTCAACTGTCAATCCATAATTGATCATTCAGATTTAATGACTAATCAAATGTAATAAGTGCAGAGAATACAAGCCCGAAAACAAGCAAAAAGTAGCCTAGTAGTAAATTGTTTCTTTGTTTTATGCCAAAAATAACAAATATATTAAAGTGTTCTTTAAAAAAATCTAAACAAGTTTATACCTGATGTACCTGAAATAAATCTACTCTCCATCAGCATTACCACAGCATTCATCAAGCCTGCTTTAATTTTATTAATTGAGAGAGAGAGAGAGAGAGAGAGAGAGAGAGGCAAGTATTGTTGAAGGGAAAAACACACTCACACTCTTATATCACAGGCTCTTTCTGTACCGCAACACAGTTTATTAATCTCAACATTTCTGTGACCCTGAAACTCTTTCAAAGGCCAGTCTGGTACAGTCCTCTACAGTGTTTCGATCAGTGTGTCCTCCTCTCGGCTGTTGGTCCAGATGGCGAGGAGTGGGGTGTTGATGACAGTTCTCCTCGAAGCAGACTGTTGCACACTCCCTCACCATAGACTTCACTACTCACCCTCCCTAAACCACACCAACTGATCTAACATCCATATTTAATACATTATTATGACATCTAAAATGTGGTTAAGATTCGATTAAATATGATTCTATTATTTTAGTTAAAAAATGCATAAAAATAATTATAAAGTGTATTTATTAAATGAAGTCATACTTTATCTAAACTGAGACAAAAACAAGGTGGGGCATCAAATGTGCGTAGAGACACGTGCATCCGCCTCTCTCTCAGATATGAAATTTAAACATCGCAAATTACCTTGAAATTGTGCGCAGCTGAATGGTTTCAGACCTCCGCCTTCACTGTAAAGTCCAACAGTGATTCTAACTAACACTTTTTAGTTAACTTTACTTAATGTCTTAATTTAATTGTAAAAATCTAGTAATCTGTACTATTCACATATATGCTTTGTTTACTCAGGAAACACAAGTAAATATTAATTGATTGGTTTCAGTTTGGTTTTTGAGGCGGGGAAATTCTTAATGGACTTTTCACTTATTTCCTCCACTTCTGCAGTTTATTTTTCTCTGTTTGCATTCACTCATTTCCCAAAGTCATCTTGAATGTTGAATTGTCAATACAACTGAAAACTTTGAGAGAACATCACATAAGAACATACCTTCGTTAGATACTGTGCTCAAAAATTTACAGGAGAGTTTCAATACCATTCAACATTCTTTCCAAAACCTTCAGTTATTATTAAATTCTGGTAAAACTAAGTGTATGCTTTTCAACCGTTCTTTCACCTGCACTACTGTCATACCTGCTGACTTTCTTGTATTATTATTATTGCTCAGATATTTCTTAAATGCTCCTTCCCATAATCGCGGTCAAATAATCCATGCACTTAAATGATCTATCGGTTAGATACACTTTAATAAGATACACCTTATATATCCAGTAAAATGATTTATCTTTTAAAAAAAAATTTTTTTTATATAACTTAAAATACATTCACTATTGCCTTAACTATGTTGCTCAACAGAACCACACATACCTTATCCTGTTTTCTTGACCCTGTATTGCCTTATTGTGTTTCACTGTAATTTGTAAATTTGCACTCCTGTGTTCTGTGTACTTATTATGTAACTCTATGTTGTCTTGCACAAATAAAATAAAATAAAAAAGCTGGCTTCAAAAAAGTACATTTTCCTAAAATGGGTTAGTCACTGTGGCGAGCAGGACGAGGCCGAGGGCCGTGGGAGAATTAGCGTTCCCTTTATATACTGTATATATATAATGTATGGATGAATGATGTATAACATAACTATATTTCATGTCAATTAATGATCTTTTATAATTTTATTGCTAATTTTATTGTCCTAAACACCTTGGAATTGGGTTTAAATAATCCCTCTTTATTTGTGGTCCATCTTGCAATTGATCATGCTTGAGTCACACAGACTTCAACATTCAGCATGCAAAACACAACAATGGTAACAATAATATTTTATTTGAAGTAAATTATCAAGTACTCTCTACAGTTATTTTTTAGTTACTAGAACTCTTGTGTAAGTGAACTATACTAACTAAACATTTGTCAGTACCACATACTATTCCTATTTCACTTTACTTTTTTTTTTTTATGGCAATCGGTTTGCATGCTTTTTTTAAGTAAGTCTAACTAATTCGATTTTACAGTGTTGTAAATGCAGCCTAAATAATGTCATTAACATATAAAAGATCTCCAGTCAACATCCAAATGTTTTACTTGAGAATGGCGACAGCAAGAATTGCTCTGCACAAGGTAAAGTGTGTGGGTGAGCAAGGCACAACTAACGCTTACATCTTTTCCACGTCAAAAAACATTTTTTATTAATATGAATGAACGTTGGCATGGATTTTAGCGTATGCACACTCTAAGATCAAATCTGTGCATACGCACGTTCCTAACCCATAAATGAGGCCCTAAGAATCTAGATTTGTTAAGATTTCTGAAAATAAGAAATAAAAACACAATACATTGAGAATTGCCACTTGTAGGGTTTCTGTGACTATAAGTATTCTTATTTTATTATTATTATTATAAAATATCTGGGCAGATGACCTCAAGTAATCTGCATGAAATATAGATTTTTTTCCTATCATGTGCATTATGATGCATAATTTTTTTTGATCTGATGATCTAATTGTCACAGAGTCAGCCACACCGTCACAGCCCCAATCATCACTCCATCACCAGGACCCGCCCACTCGTTCAACAATCACCAGGACCCGCCCACTCGTTCACAATCACAATCACCAGGATCCGCCCATTTGTTCACAATCACCAGGACCCGCCCACTCGTTCACAATCACAATCACCAGGACCCGCCCACTCGTTCACAATCACCAGGAGCCGCCCACCAGGAGCCGCCCACCAGGACCCGCCCACTCGTTCACAATCACCAGGAGCCGCCCACTCGTTCACAATCACCTGGACCCGCCCACTCGTTCACAATCACCAGGACCTGCTTACTCGTTCACAATCACCAGAACCCGCCCACTCGTTCACAATCACCAGGACCCGCCCACCAGGACCCGCCCACTCGTTCACAATCACCAGGAGCCGCCCACCAGGACCCGCCCACTCGTTCACAATCACCGGGACCCGCAAACTCGTTCACAATCACCAGGACCCGCCCACTCGTTCACAATCACCTGGACCCGCCCACTCGTTCACAATCACCAGGACCTGCCCACTCGTTCACAATCACCAGAACCCACCCACTCGTTCACAATCACCAGGACCCGCCCACCAGGACCCGCCCACTCGTTCACAATCACCAGGAGCCGCCCACCAGGACCCGCCCACTCGTTCACAATCACCGGGACCCGCAAACTCGTTCACAATCACCAGGACCCGCCCACTCGTTCACAATCACCTGGACCCGCCCACTCGTTCACAATCACCAGGACCTGCCCACTCGTTCACAATCACCAGGACCCGCCCACTCGTTCACAATCACCAGGACCCGCCCACCAGGACCTGCCCACTCGTTCACAATCACCAGGACCCGCCCACTCGTTCACAATCACCTGGACCCGCCCACTCGTTCACAATCACCAGGACCTGCCCACTCGTTCACAATCACCAGGACCTGCCCACTCGTTCACAATCACCAGAACCCGCCCACTCGTTCACAATCACCAGGACCCGCCCACCAGGACCCGCCCACTCGTTCACAATCACCAGGAGCCGCCCACCAGGACCCGCCCACTCGTTCACAATCACCGGGACCCGCAAACTCGTTCACAATCACCAGGACCCGCCCACTCGTTCACAATCACCTGGACCCGCCCACTCGTTCACAATCACCAGGACCTGCCCACTCGTTCACAATCACCAGGACCCGCCCACTCGTTCACAATCACCAGGACCCGCCCACCAGGACCTGCCCACTCGTTCACAATCACCGGGACCCGCCCACTCGTTCACAATCACCGGGACCCGCCCACTCGTTCACCATCACCAGAGTACTGACTCGCTGCACCCTCACTCCCTCATCAACACACCCGTTATATACCCCGTTCACCTTTCACTCCTTGTCTGATCTCGCTGTAGTATACACTGCTTTATGTCAGACTCCTTACCTATCTACTCACCTGAGATCGTCTCGTCCTGTATCCAGTCTCCTGTCCGTCATCCTGATCCAGATCACATGTCTTCGTGTTCACTCGTCACCTGCACAGAGAATCCACTTCAGTCATCGGCAGCTAAGTCACCATCATCATTCTACAAGTCACCATCCTCTGGTTCCCGTTGTTCCACCACCACTCTGCTTTTAATAAACACTGTGTGCACCTAAACCTGTCTGTCTCCTCCTGTGTTTGTGACAGAAGACTAGACCATCACGCAGAGTCCTGTTGGAACCAGCGGGGAGCATTCACCAGATCAGTTTGCCGAGCCTGTGCGAGCGGTTCAGCAAACTCTCCCCTCTGCACCACCCGCTCCTTCGCCACCTGCCTCTGCCAGTCCCATGGCCCGACCAGCGACATACAATGGTGAGGCGGAGGATTGCAGCGGGTTCCTTCTACAAAGTTCACTATATTTTGAAATGCAACCTCCGCCAAGGTAATACTTCTATAAATGCTTATGCTCTGCAGTTCCGCAAGTTGCCGGCATCTAGCGGCTGAGATGGCCCTTTTGACAGCCTTTCGCCAGGGTCTGAACCCGGAAGTGCGTCATCAGGTGGTCATTTATGATGACCTCGATTTGGAGAGTTTCATTCAGAAAGCTGTGCGTATCTCTCAACGTCTTTCAGCCCTCTCATTGGATCAACCCGCTTCGCATCCTCCGCCCATCTCTCCATCATTTTCAATACTCGCAATTCCAACTCCTGACTCGCTACAGTGGTTTTGACAGAACAAGATGTTTTTATACCAGGGGCTGAGCCTATGCCGAAGGCGTGGTGAGCTCGTACCAAGGGTGTGGTGAGCTGGTGCCTGCTTGCGTCACGCGGCACCAGAACTTCCTATAGGAAAATTCAACTGCAGTAGCCAACGTTTAACCTGAAGAGGGCAGCACTCTATTTTTACACCATATATTGTAGAATTAAAACACTTTATACCCAAATGTCAAAAAATGTATTTGAATCAATGAACAGCACTAATAAAGCCCCAGTCTTACAGATCATTATCTAAAAAAGTTGTTTTAGGGTTTAGTTACCCTTTAATAAACACTGTGTGCACCTAAACCTGTCTGTCTCCTTTGTGTTTGTGACACTAATGTTATCAAGCCATTATTCAGCAGAACCTTGGGTAAAAAAACACACAAAAAAACACTTCAAAACACATTATCATGTTTTTTTTAACAACAATTGTTGATGTCAATGAACTGTAAGTCATGATTCTAGGGCCGTGTCCACATATTTTGTTCTTATTTAAATGCTCCATAAAACTTTTAAAAATCAAGTGTAGCGTCAGTTCTGGCAGGTGACATTAGTCAAGCTCGCATCAGCTGATCCACATCTACCTATAGCAGGGATGGGCAACTTCGGTCCTGGAGGGCCACTGTCCTACAGAGTTTAGCTCCAACCCTGAAAAAATCACCTGCCTGTAATTTTCTAGTAATCCTGAGGACCTTGATTAGCTTGTTCAGGTGTGTTTGATTAGGGTTGAAGCTAAACTCTGTAGGACAGTGGCCCTCCAGGACCGAAGTTGCCCATCCCTGACCTATAGGAATATGACGCCTATCACTGTATACATATATAAGCTCCCTCAGTATTAGCTATCGTGTTTCTCAGGAGCTAATTAAATTGCGAAATTCGGCTGGCAAACCACATCATCTCACAAGGAATCGTGCAATCGGGAATTTAGTGAGAGGAATTCGTTCCCCACAAGGATTTCACCTCAGATTCGTTCAAGTTCATGAACCTGAACACGAGATTCGCGCATTGATCATAAGCTGTCTGATTTGGAAGTGACCTCAGTCTGCATTGCTGCTCGCATCGCTGCATTATTGACACAGGACTCAACGTGATTCATTTTCCATTCATCTCTGAAAGTCTTCATGAAGCTAAGCTAAATTCCTTTTTAATGCTCATTGCTAAAAGCTATCAGGGTACTGGCAATATGCTTGTTGCTAATGTTATACGTGTTGCTAGGGCTTATCTAGTCGTTTTCATTCAAATGCTCTTGCTAGGCTTATGCAATCATATTGGCTATGTGCGTTACTTATCTGTTGTCATTGGCAACTGCTCGCATTGCACATGCTGTGCTTTTAGCACTATGCAGCACAGATTCAAGCAGCTTGCGGTGATAGTTAGGAAATAACAATTCATGGTGCAAACGGAATCATTTCTGCTGTGGCACAGCTCTAAACAGACTTAGTAAACAGTCACTATTCAGTTGAGTAAGTTTAGTGTTGATTCTGTCGGGTATCGGACACACTTGGTCTATCTAGTTCTTGGAAACACGGCGTTCTTAAAGGGGCATTCCACCCATTTGAACATTGTTTTTTATTTAAAGTGGGTCATATATGTAGTCTAAATGTAAAATAAATTTTGAATTTGGTGCCTTCGTGACCGAGGAAAGACAAAAAATAACTTCAGGACGCATTTGTATGAAAGACAATAACTCCCACAATGCACCACATTGCACAGCTCCGCAAGCCACTTCCACTAATCCAGAACAGCGCATATCTGCCTATAAGAGAAATCACTCTTCCGTCTACAAGGCTAGCTACCACCAGAGCTTGAAATTCATTTCACACAAAATGTCTAGTTAGTTGGCGAACTCATTAGTGCATTACTCCTCGTTTGTATTTCTTTCGAAAAGGTGAATTATTGCATGGTACCAGGATGTTCAGTCAGAACATATGCGGTGCGAAACTAGGATAGTTCACAACACAAACGTCCGTGTTCTCGTCTGATTCAGAGATTTCGTCCAGGAGAAATTGTCATCGTTGAAATTCTTTGCCGCAGACGGACTCTATCTCTGTGTTCGTAGTTGCATAGTGAGATCACCGGCGCCACCAGTCCGCCCTAACTCGAGCCAGTCCGGGCTCCTCGACCGCGGCAGGCAGGTCTTCTGCCTCGGCTGCTCTTCGCTATAATGCGGCTTGTAAAGGTAGCCACAAACACCTGATTCAAGCATCAGACTTCCGAAATCCTCTTCTTCTAAATCATATTGAGCACTCTCCTCCGCTATTGTCATAACTTTACATCTGTCTCCACAGCGCCTGTTAGCTTAGCTTCAAACAAGATGGAGGATATTGCTTTCAGTTTCAGAGAGTAAAGTCCCACCCACTGATCTGTGATAGGTCTGTAGCGTGAGCGGGTCCCGCCCCTGGGAAAGATGAGGAACGAGTGTCTGTAGTCTCAACAGAAATCCCCCCCTCTTACACTTCCTCCTACAATGACGCAAAATGACGATTTTTGCGTCATTGTAGGAGGAAGTGTAAGAGGTAAATAACGGATTTCTCCCGTCTCAGGGGAAAATGAGAGAGTGTTGCACGACCATTCAACAGTATGACTGGGTTTCTAACAATGCAAAGCTTAATGCAAATGGGTGGAGTGTCCCTTTAAAGCTATAGTGTATTAGAAATATGCTTGCTCTAAAGGCTATCTGTTGTTATTGAAACATGCTTGTGCTTAAGGCTATCTGGTTGCTATTGGAAACATGCTCAGATTTTTTTTTTAAAGGGGGACATGACCCCCCCAAAAAATATAAAAATATATATATTTGAGAACCACTGCACTAAAAGCTGTTAGTTGCTATTGGAAACATGGTTGTGTTTCAGGTCTATATCTGGTGTCATTGTCACATGCTGTGCTAAGCTTATCCAGGTATCAGCAAAATGCTTGTAGTTGTTTCAGCAACATTGCTATCAGTACTGTACTGGTTGCTAATAATAATAATAATAATTCGTTACATTTATATAGCGCTTTTCTGGGCACTCAAAGCACTTTACACATAAGGGGGAAATCTCCTCAACCACCATTTGCAATGCAATGCAATGCAATCGAATATATGCTCATTACTTGGGCTTCTAGTATTATTGAGCATACTGCACTAATCGACATGCTGTGGTAATCAAAGCGATGTTTTAGCCTTATCTGGTTGCATAGAATAAAGAATGAGCTTCTTTTTTTTTTCAATCCAATTATTGCACATGCTTGTGGCTTAAGCTTATCTCGATTATTGGTAACATACTGTGCAAATACACATTAGGTATGTTCACCGCAGAGGTCTGTTATTCAACACTAACAACATCGTAGCTTGATGATCCCGTGAATGAGTGTGGAATCATGGGAGTTGTCATCTTCACCTCCACAACAATGGAATTAAGTATGACAGAAGCAGAAATCATGTTAATGAATGAGGAGGCACACTGTACTTCATTGCTAGCTGCCTATGACTCAGAGCTACAGAGTGTAAGCTTCCCTAACCCTAACCCTAGTTTTAATACTAGAATAGAATAGAATAGAATAGAATAGAATAGAATAGAATAGGTCTTTATTGTCATTGTCACAGGTACAACGAAATTTAAAGTGCTCTCCAGTCAGTTCATCATTCATTGAGTCTATAAAAATATAATTGAAGTGCTAATGCTAGTTATAGGAATGTATAACAGCATTAGCAGCATTCATAATCGTCAACATCATAGCAAAATTTTATTTTATTTTTAAAACAGTGTGAACACACAATCATTGCATAAAAACAGTGTGAACATACATCTACAGACATGCATACTTTCTGTCATTGCATTGATCTATTTTACATCAGCTTCCATATGCACATTATTTTTTTACGCTCCAGGATAGGCTCTCCTCAGTGTGGACTCCCAGGAAGCGGAAGTCTGCCACCCTCTCCACACAGTCCCCGCTGATGATCAATGGTGGGATCTCTGTTTTCTTTAAAATAAAATGAGCAGGTTTGTTGGCCCTGCACTCATCTCTGTAGGCAGACTATATAACATGCTTGTTGTATCAGATTTTGTTGCGCTAGTCTGAGCTATTGCTGTGGGTGTATGCTTCCCCTGCCAAACTACACTAGTTTTAGCAATAGTTCTGCGATTTATATAACATGCTTGTTGCAATGCGTCTTTGCTTGCTCCTGCTTGGGGTGATGCTTCCCCCATTAGATTGGATCTATAGTGCCACTAACCTGTGCATATGCCACTAACATCAGGATGTATTAACCATTCTATCAGCTTCAGTCGTGTTGGGGGTAGTGTGTAAAAGACATCCAGAATTTCACTGTCAGTTTATGTTGGGGGATATTGGCATATGGTTTTGTTTTGGGGGGTTATTGCTGCTCTCTCTGCTCTTATATATGCTAGGCTGCATGGATGCGCAGGGAGCTCTTGCCCAGAACAGAACCATACCGCCAATCCTAACTGTATGCTAATTGTCAATCGTATTTGACGATAGTGGTCCTGACAGAACTGTAAGACGTGTGAAATGTGTCGGGTTCTCACTTGCATCAGAAATAGATGATGAGTTCCCCGGGCTGGTGTAGTTATTTCTCACAGGTAAAAAAATGATGATCGCTCCCACTCAGTGAGTACGAGCCCTGATCTAATCAGCCCAGCCTCAGGGTTAGCAGTCGTTCTCCTCACATACAGCTCCTATATGCCAATATATGGAGCTGCTGGATTGGATTTTCTCCTCTTTTTTTTCCCTTCTGTCCCAGTCTCGTCTGCTACAGGCCTATTGAACTGAAGAAGAGTCAGTCTAGCCTCTAGCAGAGCCACAAAAAGCTAATTAGCCAATTAGATTAAAAGGTTTTTAAGTGAGTCCCCATACTTCTGAAGACATCTCTTTGAATCAGTAAAGCAACAAATTGCATTTACAAATTAGCTGAATATAAAAGTAATTCACCTCTGGCTCAGATTTCACTCAGACTCACTCTTCACACCCGATCCCGCACCACCACAATCCTCATCACTGTAATGCTACACTTTCATATTTGATACAATGATATTCAATTTAAATGATAAATAGTACTGACAAATCATACATGTACATGATTTATTATGCTGATAAAAACCCTCACGGAAAACACATTGCAGTATTACGAATTTGAGGAAATTTGTGCTTTATTTTTTATTTGTTTTCTCCTGATTTTATGCTGCAAAGTGGCCTGGAAGCTTCATCCATCATTAGTGGAACTTTCCCACATTAGCCATCATACAACATAATGAGGCTTCTATTATACCTGCAATTGCACTTGTGCCGGTCACGTAATACATGCTCTCTACATTTGGCTCTCACTGCTTAGACTAATGCAAATATGACAGATAAGCTGTCATTATCATTGTCAGAAAACAAAGCATGGTACATCTGCAGGGGCTCTGACCCCTATTAGTGTTGGTTATTATTTTCATAGACCTCCGCCATTAGCTGAAATTGAAAAGCTCACCTTAGTTTAGTTGCATTACATTATTTGCTCAACATTCTTCTTGTGGAGCTTTTGAATTAGGCTATTTCACATACAATCACACATGCTATTTTAGAAATGTTCAACTATGCTTTAAATTCTAAATATTTTGTAGAAATTTTGAGTTTGAATTATGGACATTCACATGGTTAGCTACACATTGTGCTGTGTACTTTTATATACTGTGTACTATCCTTATATAATAGGCAGGATGCATTTTAGTATTTTTTTTCTTAGATCTGTGGAAAGCTATAGATAAGAATAGGAATTAACTGTGAAAGTGTCTTCTAATTTACCGGACAATACAAACCTGCTAGAACAATCCCAAGCTATGAGACGTGTAATTTCTGTGCCACATAGCATCAACAAACACAACTGCAAAAATGATGAGTTTCCTCCAACATCCACCTCATCTGTGATTTGTCGAGCAGATCAGATTGTCCTGCCCAGAGGTCGCGTTAACCGAAATTTTTCTGATTTTTTTTTTTAGCAGTGACGGAAAAATCTGCCGTCCGTCATTTTGACACATTACACTGAGAGTGATTGTACCGTGTAAGTGTAATTCTCACCCCTGTCCACTTGGCGGCAAGTGCGCTCTTGCTGACAATCAATTTAATGGTCAACGAATGGCTTATCTGAGTAACGTGACACTGTTTACAAGCTGATTTATTGACGACTTTCTGCGTTTGAAACACTGATTGAGAGATTACATGAGGGACATGATACGGATTTTGGTATATTGGACTGTATCTTTCTACATATTTTCTAATGTTCTTTCATGTTTATTTCGTTCTGTAAAGAGGAGGGGATGATCGCATTCACTCGTGCTCCACTTTCGCTTGAACTCAGGCACCACAGTGATCTCTTGCGCAACATTAAAGAGCTCCAAAACGGTATTTATGTTTGAATTTTGTGATAAAATGGACAGAATTAGAAAGCTGAGACTTTGTTTTATATCAAAAGTAACAAAGCACAAAGCTTATTGGGATTTATTGGACAAACAATCATGATAGATCCTGAAAAGTTCAACTTTCTCTTAATAAATAAATGCATAATCTAGTCAATATGGTTGCCCTTTAAGTTTGTGAATAAAAGTTAAAATGTGAACAAAAACAGAGCCTAATAAATGGCCTATTACATTTAAAATATGAATATTAATTGAATATATATGAAAATTAATTATGACGTCATTTTTACAACCCTGTCCCTGAAGTCTAACGCGACCTCTGGTCCTGCCCCAAGACTCAGGCCATTGGTTGAGTTAATGTTGATGCTCAGAACAAACAGCAATGTATGAAAGCCTCACAGAACCAGAGTTTCTTTTCAGAGAAACCAACCAACAGATCGTTTACTTATAGTGTCCTCTGCATAGCAAACTGGGAGAAGAAAAAATATTTTAACAACAAAATCTCTTCCGATTCTGACAAACCAGATTCATCCTCTGCACATCTCATTATTCAGGAGATGCATAATAAGTGGACTCTGCGTTTGTTAACCATTGCTCATGGTTTAATTGCCTTTTTGTCTCTAAACTGTGACAAACTGCAGCTGTCAAATCCTGATGGCTGAACGGATCTCAACAATACGCCATTGAAGCACTATGTGCTCAGTATTATCTCCTCCATCCCTCAAATCTCAGTGTTTTCAGAGTCATGTCTTTATAAAAATATTTATTTATTTGATATATTTTTATTCAGCATGAATTAATGAATGAAGCATTCATATAGCATTTTCATATTTACTCCTGTACACCCAAAGCGGTTTATAATCATATCAGGGGATCTCTCCACAAACCACCAGTTTGTAGCATCCACTGGGATGATGTGACGGCAGCCACAGTACCAGTGCACAGTAACAGCACCAGTGCGCTCACCACCGCTACACACACGGCCATGATTCGCAAGGGCCAATGGATGGTATTTGTCCAGGACACCGGGGTTACACCCCTACACTTTACGAGAAGTGCCATGGGATTGTTAATGACCACAGAGAGTCAGAACCTCAGTTTAACATCTCATCCGAAGGACAGAAGGAGGTAGGAATGTAGAGGAGGGTGGCAGAAAGTGATGAATACTAAGAAGAAATAAAGGTCACAAATCAGTGGCTTCTATGTAAATTTAGAGTGAGATGCTCTTCATTCTTGAGTCTTGGATATTCTTCGAGACAACATGCTGTCACAACATTCACTGAAGGCAAGTTGAATTAAACCCATGTGCAGTTTATTACAGTTTTTTAAAAATTGCTTAGACACTAAGGGCCCTATCATACACCCGGCGCAATCCAGCGCCAAGCGTGACGCAAGTGTGTTTTGCTAGTGTCAGTCCGAGGCAGTTTTCATTTTCACGTCCTGCGCCACGTTGTTTAAATAGCAAATGCATTTGCGCCCATCTGTGGCCCATGGGCTGCTGGTCTGGAAACCAGGTGTGTGTTCAGGCACATTGTTGGTGTGTTGCTATTTTGAGGAACTGAAATAGACTGAGCCATTGACCAACTGAAACCTGCTCTAAAGTCAATGGCACAGTATTTTTCTTTGTTATTTAAAGAGAGCGTTAGTAATATAGGCGGACGTACATGTCCACAACGCACATACACTCTGCTTATTACACACACACACACACACTCTGCTTATTACACACACAGGGACAAGCAGCAGCACACAAACTAGTCAAATATCAAAAATAAATGGATTGCAATGTAAAAGATTAATATTGTGTACATAAAGATATGGTGAATCCGGCTTGTCCCGTAGATGGTCTCGCTTTATCCTTGCGCACGAGCAGATCCGTTTGCTCTCTGGAGAAGGGTTCAGTCTTTCTGCTTGCAAATTCCCTCATGTAAATAGCAAAGTCTCTTGAATCATCAAAACAAATCTTACAAGAGATCTATAGTTTTTTGTATACTTAGTCAAAAGTCCAAATGGCAAGTATAGTTGCCGGTGAGCAAATGCCTTGTGAGTACATATCTCAGAGACTCCAGGCAACAAAATGTAATTTTGTAACAAAACAATTGTTTAGATTTTTTTTTTAAACAAATGTAATTTTACTCAGTTTATTAATGTTTTTACTCCACATTTGGACATTTTTACTCCACAAAATGTATATAAATAAATAAATATATTTTAAAATAGGTTTTTATCAAAATAAAAAATAAAACAGTTTTTATGTAAAATTCACCTTATAAAAGACCCACATTTCTAAATTTCATTCATGGGGATAACATGGATAATTTGACATGGCTTATTGTAAGATATTTTGCCCATATTTTGAAAAGAGTTTATCATTTATTTCAAACATCTGTTTTTCATATAATTCTACAAATTTAAAGTGTGCCACTTAATTTCTGTCTATGTGTGTTCTGTGTTGTTTCTGTGTTTTTTTTGTGTGTTTTTTTTCAGTACAAAAAATGTCTAAACTTTAAAGTAACTTTTATTGTTTCATAATATGTAGATATGAATATAACTGGAAAAACTTGTGAAAAGATGTATTTCAGTTAGTCAAATAACAAATAGCAAATAATGGAGCTCTGCAGCCATCTACTGGTTTAAGTGATAATTTGTTACTTTTAAACTGCATTTTTCAAAACATGGGCAAAAATCGTCCACTAAACCATGTCAAATTATCCATGTTATCCTCATCAATGAAAGTTAGAAATGTGGGTCAAAAATACCCCGAACAACGCATAAGGGTTTAGACAAATTGATTTATTTTTTGTTGTGTTTTCATATTCAAGAGATTATAAGCTAGATGCAGCTTTTTTGGGTTCGCATCAAATGTTCTTTGACTTTTATACATAATAAATTTGTTTATGAATGAAGATTGATCTGTTGAAAGCAGTTATTTTGAGATAGATGCCAAATGTTCTCCTCCTATTCATATTTGATATTGAGGGGGTGCATACAACATATTTGCCCACCAACAACCATAGTTGCCGCACATTCAAATACGATTTTCAAGAAAAAAAAAAAAAAAAACCTGGGGAAAATAAATGCAGAACATGTTAGGTTCCCATGCTACACTGTTAACACGACTATATGCATGAAACCATTCAGAAAAATTTGGGCACAAATGGGTTAAGCTAAATGATATTACAATGTTTTTTTGCATATATAACACCCAAAGTAGGCTATACAATTGCTAATTATTGCTAATTTTAGATATTATAGATTATAAATGTATAAAATTAAACATGTTTCAAATTAGACTATTATAATGGTGTGTTGTATGCAAACAGCATTGTTAGTGTACAGTTTATTTATTTGGCCTTTACCTCAGATTACATGTATAACCAAATTTTCATCTGAAAGTGTATGTTCTGCTCTTTCAGTGGGTTGTCTCAGTTCATTTTTAGCACTAACGATCGTAGAGATATTCAAGCAGTTTAGCACTATAGATTTCGTGTTCTAGTTTGTGCTCACCTTTCTTTGAAAAGAAGTCAGTTACCAATTGTTTCCCCTCATTTTGTTTTCTTTCCTTCTCCTGTCTTTCCTTTCTTTTTTGGTGGCCTGATATGGCTTTCTTTGAGAAAGACATTTCTACAGCAGAAGTTTGCGCTCCACCAGATGTTCAACTAACATAAACAAAATGCGTGCAGATGGACTAAACCATTTGGCACATTAGCAAGGGGTGGGACCGTGAGACCTTAGATAGTCTTTACATTTTTGTATATGTGGTGATGTGATCAATTACGGAAGTGATTAGGGGTGGATACGGTACGTTCAATGAGTATAAAAGATGAGGTTGACATCTCACTAAGCGCGTCTTTCTGGGTCCTGGGAGTGACGTCATTTCAGGCGCGCCGTGTTTGTCCAGGAGGTAAGAGCTACTAGTGGCATTCTCTTCATGAACGTTTTGTGTGTAAGGGTAATTTGAGACTCATTTGATTTAACACAGAGCCATAGAGAGAAAGAGTTGCGACACTCCCATAGACCTCCGTTGTAATCAATGGCGGCGCTTTTAACCGCCTACTTCCGGGATTAGAAGATCGGAATAGTTCCAAACACTGTCATTTTGGCGTTGGACACCATTCACTTACATTGCAGCGCGTCGAGTTGTTCCAGAGTTAAGTTGTTGAGATATCGACCTCTTTTGAATTGTCAACTGTCTATATTGTATCAGAGGCCCTTTGCGATGCTTATACTGGTCTTCATTTGTACATGCACAGCGTAATTATTTATATTTTATGTTGGATGTTTCAACCAATTTTCAAGCACTGCGCTAGCTAGTTAGCTAGCGCGACTTCGTCAGCTGTCACTGTGACAGTAAGAGTTCGGTAATGAATCGCTACCACCTTTATAGCAAGTTTTATTTTATTTAATTTTTTGGGATATACTAACTTTTCATTATGTTTTATTGTCTTGAGTGAAGCGGCTTGTGAGAACAATGCTGGACCTCTAGGATTGTTATGGGATCACCAGTCCTGTCTGTTTCATGGATCACCTGCCCCTGGTTTTTGTTTTTCTTGTTCACACACAAGCACACATTTTTGTTGTCTGTCATTGTTTAATAAAAAATATTTAAGCGAACTCTGAACGGACGGCCACGGCAGACCTCTTTGCGTGATCACGAAGGTGTAATGGCTGAATCAAAATTTATAAGCAAAATCACGGGAATCAATAGCCTAATACAGCCCAGTTGTGCTAAAATAAATATCATGAGACGTCCATCATCAGATGAATGATATGGAAAAGTTAAGTTAGAGCCGCTAAAGCCAGTGCTACTACCCATGTGGACATGAACACTATGCTTTTCCCTCCAAAAATATAGCCTAAAACTTATCTCCAAATGCAAAACTGACATTAACAAAATGCAATAATGCAATAACAGCTGAAAAAGTACTTGGTGTGTGTTTTATTTTATATTTACCGTTCAATAATGCAATCGCTGCTGTCTGTCCCATAGAAGAACATGACAGCCAGCGTGTGTTTTGGAACTATTGCGGCTTACATGAACCACGTGACAGCCATAGCGGCGACATCAAAGAGTGTCGCAACTCTTTCTCTCTATGGCTCTGATTTAACAGTTTGACTGAGGAGTACGTTAGACATGTCGAACAACTATTTGTCAATGTGAGGCCATAATTGGCACGCTATCGAGTGCACTGGGCGGTGTGAGTTACCATATGCAGGTATGTTACACTTACTTTAATGTTAGGTTCACAGGACAGTGATTTCTTAAATTGAAATGTGTATTATATTTTAACAGTGACACGGGAGGCCAGGTGTTGCAGCAGGCTTCGTGGGCGCTGTTAGGCTTTATGCGACCCATTGCTGGTCCTGTGAGTTTAGGATTGCCTGCAGCTGGTAGCCATTATTCGAGCTGGAGTGCTTCGGAACAGAGTCGGATTCTCCTCTCCAAGCTGTCTTCGACCATTCCTTTGCCTATTACTGGAATGACGCATTTACTGCCGATCTGTACTTTTACTCTAATTACTTGACGATCTCCTTTTAGCGAACGAGGGTCTCCTTGACGACCGGAACGACGCATCTGTTGCTTATCTGTACTTTTACTCTAATTAACTGACGATCCCATTTTAGTGATTGAGGGTCTCCTCGACGACCGGAACAATGCATCTTTTGCTTATTTGTACATTTACTCTAATTGTTTGACGATCTCATTTCCATGAACTAGGGTGTCCTTGACTACTGGAAAGCGATAGCGTGTTCACAGTCGCAGTGACGTATCTAAACTTAGTCTTCTCCAGAATTGACGTTGAGACTGAGTGATTTACAGTGGCGAGAAGCTACTGATTTTCTTTGTCACTACTATTGTGTTTTATTGTGTATATTGTGTCTCTTTGAATGTCAGTTGTTTGTGAATGTGCTTTTGAGTATTGTATTGTAGTGTGAGAATACATTTTTATAGGACGGTGCTGGGCTGACAGAATTAACTAGTATCAGCCAGTGAACGATTGCATCATTTTGATAAACCGATTCTTCTGGCAGCATGTGACAAGTGTAATTGATAGACCATTACATGGAATGTGTATTTGTGTGTTTTTGTATCTCATTGTCTTCTCTCCCACTCAGAATTGGGGTTCCAGATTAGCCAGAGTCCTCTGTGTGTGGTGGTGGTTCGGCTATTGATCTGCAGTGTTCACAGCGGGTGAATTTGGTGTGGTGTGAGAGCACAAGTAGTTGCTGTGTTTATTGGATAGGCAAGACGAACTCCCCAATTCTGAAGTGGTAAAGTGTGTATGTGTGTCAGTGTATCGTGCTGCATGATTGATGCACTTCCCCTTTTTTTAATGTTTGTATACTAAAAAGATACCAGTTTGTATTCTATCGTACGAAGTATTGAATAAAATCTGTGAATTGTTTATCCATTGTTTGATTTCTGACTCAGCCACTGCGAATCTGTGTGCTTTACAGTTTATGTGACTGGGTCCCCGGCCCATTTCCGGGGTGGCGTAGTCGGTTTAGTGCCGTAATTGGCATTTTAGTAAACATTTGAAATCCACATTGCCACATATACAAAATGTAGTCAGTCAATCAACCAAGTTATTCAGCCAATACACTAACTTTACATTTCATCTGACATTCATTATGAAATTTATTTATTCATGAAAATATCCAGGTAAAATATATTCCAGACTTTTCAAGGGCCCTCTCTCCCCTTGGGGCCGTGGTAATCAGTACTGGTTTTACCCTGAGGCAGACGCCCTTGCATGTAGATTTCGAAAAAGATGCATTGGGATTGACATTTAAAGACATTCTGAACTCTATTGGAGTTAGACAACATGTGTCAGGACCTACTCATTGTTGTAATCATACTCTAGATCTAATATTATCACATGGAATAGATGTTGATGCCGTTGAAATTCTGCAGCAGAGCGATGACATCTCAGATCATTATCTAGTCTCGTGTAAATTACATTTAGCCAAGGCTGCAAAGCCGACTCCATGTTATAAATATGTTAGACCTATCACTTCTGCCACTAAAGATTGCTTTATTAATAAACTTCCTGATCAGTTTCATCATCTCAGCATCCCAGATAGCTTAGAAGAACTCGATATTGCGACAGAAACTTTTAATTCTCTCTTTTCCAGCACCTTAGACACAGTTGCTCCGTTGCGCTTAAAGAAGATTAAAGAAAATAGTCCAACGCCGTGGTACAACGAGCACACTCGGGCCCTTAAGAGAGCAGCCAGAAAAATGGAGCGCAACTGGAAGAAAACAAAGCTAGAGGTATTTCGCATTTCATGGAAGGAGAGCTCGATTACTTACAGAGAGGCTTTAAAAGCTGCTAGATCTGCTTATTTTTCAACCCTATTAGAAGAAAATAAACGTAATCCTACACTGTAAAAATAAAAGGTGCCTGGAGGAACCTTTTGGGGCTCTTCACTTTGCCACACCGGCGGAACCGTCTGTAGATCCTCTAGGCACCCTTTAAAAAGGGGCGGTTCTCTGAAGAACCACACAAGTTTCCTGAGGAACTCTTATATTAGGCACTGTGTGGAACCACTTTGGGTGCCTCCAGGAACCAAATTTCATTTTTTTTTTATATTTAATTTCATGTTGTTACTATGGTTACCTTTGACTTCTATTATAATAAACAAATTGAACCAAATACAAAATAAGAATTGTTTATTACATATTTGATATTCATTTTTATACATACACTTCCATGCACATGGGAAAAATAGCTAACTATAGATTAATATCAATGAATACACAAAAAAATAGTATAATACATAAGCAACATGAATAATCAACCATGTATATACAATAGATAAACAAGAAAAGACATCTCAACAAAATGCATGGAAAAACATATGTTCCACGAAATAAATCAATGTAAAAAAATTACATTTTGACTAATTAAAAATGTCCATCTTTACTTAACTTATACCGTAATCTTAGATGGTTAGTTATTCAGCTATTTTAAATCATAAGATGTTTAAGTCTGGGATGCCGTTAGACTGGAGACTGTAATGTACACTATGGCTTTTGAAAAGCTTAAATGTGTGACTTGAATCAACAGTGTTCATAAATGGTTGTTGAGTATTCTCATGAAACAAGATAGAGGAAGTAGAGGCTTCGACCCGGAAACAGTATTAAGGTGCAGTAAAATTATCTGTTGTTCTGTGAATGTTGACTGGTGAATTCCAGTCATTTCAATAAGAATTTACACGGTCAGCAATTTCGTTTGTGGTCAAAAATGTCACTATGGGACCAAGTTGGTGTGAGGTACTTAAAGAGTTAGAAAAGTGAAAAGGTGCAGCAGATTCATTTTCCGTTTGTTTTTCCTCTTTTCTGGTGGATGGTCCAGTGATTTTCAGGTCTACAGGAAGATTTTTATTCTTGTTCAAACTTGTATTTCAGCTTACCGAGATCCCTGCAAAGTACAAAATTTACTGTTAGTAAGGTTATTAACGTGATAGTTGTGAAATTTAAAGAATTTCCTCAGCCTTGTGACGTTCCAAACCTGTTTGACTTTCTGTCTGTGGAACTCAAAAGCAGATCTCAGGCATAATGCAACCCCAGCCATTCAATTTCACTGCATGAAACACAAGCAGAAAAAAACTGTGTAAATCATTCATGAAACCATTCTTATGTACACTTGTCTAGTTCAATTCAATGCAACAATTTACGTAATGGTTAAGCTCCAAAAATGTCCCAGAAAAGATCCTAAAAATAATCAATGAGTTCACAACTCATGTGTTATGGGTTGTGTTGTAAGTCTTCTGAAGCCATATAATAGCTTTTTCCTTTCTTTTTTTTTTTGTCGAAAAAGACTAAACTTGAAGTAATTCAGAGTTAAAATGTCTTATATTCAAATGCAAATGATAAAGATATAAGAAAAAATGCATAGCATTATTTGTGAACCAAACCTGTGATATTATTTTTCTGAGTAACATGAATGAGATTTGAGAGAATGAGGGAAGATTTTCAGAGAATAACTGATTAAAAAACACAAGTACACAGTCAAACAATACAATTTCACACAGAGAAAGTTCATAGTAATAAAGTACTTGCATGTGGTGCAGGTAACTTACTGTAATTCAATGTTGCCACTGAAATGTTCAGATTATTTTAGAAATGTAATGGTTGTTCTGGGGAAACAAAAGAACAAAGCTGATTATTCACAACATAATATTTATTGACCAGTAAATGGCTTTAAAATGGTATTTGAGAGAATGAGGGCACCTGTAGTAGCCTAAGTAAAGTTATGCTAATGTCACGGTGTGACAAATGAGGGTGGAACTAAAGTTCGCCGCAATTGTGTCCCCTCCGGTATAATAACAAGGAAACACTACCCCCCGTGTAAGTGTAGATCTGTTGCCCTGCCAACCGGGATGAGGAAATTGACACCAGGTGTGGGAAATTAATCTAGAGCCATGACGAAGCCATGTGGGCATTGAGAAGGATATAAAAAGCCAGTGAAGAGAGACTGTTGTGTGGTTCTCTCCTGTGAGAAGTCGTTCTATTTGAGTGTTGCAGAGAAGAATTGTGGTGTGCAAAGGGAAGTGCTGCTGGAGGGGACTCGAGGAGTGTGGAAGAGTTGTGAAAACACACCGTTTGCCTGGAAGGGAGAGAGATAAGTAATCGACCATCGTATCTCGTACCTGCATGTTTCAACACTGAATTTGAGGTGGATTGGAGTGTTTTGATTGTGCTATCGAAACGTCACTGAGTGAATTATACTGATTCATGTTCGATCTCTTACCCTCTTCCCCCGTGTTGGAACGGTGATGTGAATCCTGTCTATGTCTGTGGAGGAAAACCCTGAAACATCTTTTTCCCAACATTGAAGCTCGTTGCTTGTGGCACGGAGACCCCTGGGTGAGTGCTGGCCTTATCTGCACTTATTTGAAGTGGATTGCAGTGCCTAAATTGACGTTTCCCCCCTCACGTTGCATGTTTGGAGTGAAATTGCCGTGTGTGTGTGGAAGATTTATTCTCTCTTGCCGTGCACTCCCCTCGTGCCATGCTGGTCTACTGTCAGTAACTGGAGCTTAATAATGTCGATCGGTTCCATCTGTTGAGGACCAGAAGGAACAGCATCTGTAAGTCAAACTAACCTCTCTGTTTTGAAGTAGTGGTTCTGACTGTCTTAGAAGAAGCTCCGCTCAGCCTGTTGACTTGGAGTCTGCTGCAGCCCTAAGCCCACCTGTACGGTGTGAAGTTATCTGCCCCCTGCAACACACGTGAGAATTGTATATTGCTGTTGAAGTTGATTCTGTTTGTCTTCGTAGAAGCTCCACTCAGCCTGTTGATTTTGAGTCTGCTGCAGCCCTAAGCCCACCTGCACGGTGTGAGGTTATCTGTCTCCCGCAACACACGTGAGAACTGTATACTGCTTTTGAAGTTGATTCTGTCTGTTCTAGAGAAGCTCCGCTCAGCCTGCGACTTTGACTCTGCTACGGCCCCAAGTCCATCTGCATGGTGTGAAGTTATCTGTCCCCTGCAACACACGTGAGAACTGTATACTGCTGTTGAAGTTGATTCTGTCTGTTCTAGAGAAGCTCCACTCAGCCTGCGACTTTGACTCTGCTATAGCCCCAGGTCCATCTGCATTGTGTGAAGTTATCTGTCCCCTGCAACACACGTAAGAACTGTATACTGTGGTGAAGTTGATTTTGTCTGTCTTAGAGCGGCTCTGCTCAGCTGTGACTTCGAGTCTGCTACAACCCCAAGTCCATCAGCATGGTGCGAAGTTAGCTGTCCCCCGCAACACACGTGAGAGCTGTATATTGCTGTTGAAGTTGATTCTGTCTGTCCAGGAGAAGCTCCGCTCGGCCTGTGCCTTTGAGTCTGCTATAGCCCCCGGCCCATCTGCATGGTGTGAAGTCACCTGTCCCCGGCAACACACGTGAGGCCTATATACTGCTGTTGAAGCTGACTCTGTCTGTCCTAACGGTCTGTCCTAGAGAAGCTCCGTTCAGCCTGTTGACTCGAGTCTGCTGCAGCCCCAGAGTCTCAACTGTCTACTTGCCTGTGGAAACTCACCTGTCCGTTGTAGGCCTCTGTGAACCTTGCATCAGTGTGGGAAGAGGACTAGCCCCGACTGTATACCCACCTGTGGAAACTCACCTGCCCGTCGTTGGTCCCTGTGAACTCTGCATCGGTGTGAGAAGAGGAAGAGCCCTGACCATCTACTCACTGGTGGAAACTCATCTGCCTACCGCATCCCATTGTGAACCCTACAGCGGCGTGGGAAGAGGAAGGGCCCCGACTGTCTACTCACCTGTGGAAACTCACCTGTCCGTCGTAGGTCCCTGCGGACCCTGCATCAGCGTGGGAAGAGGAACAGCCCCGACCGCATACTCATCTGTGGAAATCCATCGATCCATCACAGGCCATTGCGAACCTTGTACCGGCGTGGGAGTGGGCCCCGGAGACTGCTGCATTGCCTCGATCCTGGGGAAGAAGAGGAAAGGAAGATTTTAGCTTAGGTTATTCAAATTACTTTTAACTTTAATAAAAAGAACTGTTATTCCCTTGAATTCTGTTTCCGTCTCGTCTCTGACACGTTCCTCAGGGTGGTCCTGGTTCAGGGGTGGGCGCAGTCCGGCTTGGCCCATCCCGACCTGTGACACTAACGTTAAACAAAAACAGACCAAACTATATTAACCTGCTTTTGTTATTCATAACAAACGCCAATGACGACAGCAGGAATCAGCTAAATTAGTTAGGCTATATCAGCAATTTGAAGACACAGTTGTACAGAATATGCTGAATTGAATGACTAAATCAATCTAAGACAATAAGTCAATTTCCATTTGTTCATTAGATCAACGTAGTTAGCATCGCGGCTAAAACCTTCATACCAGATACTGTGCAATAAACGAGTGGTAAACACTGTAAAAACATAGTAATGTATAATAAATGTAGTTTATATGTGTGTGTGTGTTTAAATATATAGTGAGTAGACTTTGTATTTATATTTATTTGGCGAGTTTACAAACCTTGTAACGGAGAGCCGAACAAACGGCGGAAGCTTTGATGAGAGGAGCCGTTACTTTCCTGATGACGTCGATCAGCTGAGCTTTGTTGCGTGCGAGCATCACTGAAGCGACGACAGCAGAGGAACAGCAGCAGTTTCGTGACAGAATACAACTTCTCTCCTCCTGGTTCTTCTTCATATTATTAATATTATTATTATTTAGTGTTGTTGTTTAAGGTTTAAATTACTTAATAAAATAGGCCTATACTAAATAAATGTAAGCTACCCAAGTGAAAAAGACGTAGGCTACTGTTAAATGTATTAAAAATGCATTAAAGTATATTTGTATTGTAGGTCTACTAAAAAAACACTTAAGTACATTTTTAATACATTTAATAGTACGTATTTTTCACCTGGGTATGTATACTGAATCAAACTTAAGTAGCCTATAATAATAATAATAATAGGATAATAATCTTATTCTGGCCTCACTGAACCATTGGGTTCCTCCAGATGCTGGCTTTAACATAAGAGATCTTCCAGGAACCACTTAAATGTTAAAAGATCTTCCAATAACCCTTTTATCGCATTCAAGTTCCTCTATTTTCCCCCAAAGCACTTCGAGGTCTCATGGTAATGAAAAGGTGACTCCAGAACCTCTGAACTAAATACAAAGTGCTTAAAGGATCCCATAAGTTCCAGCAAGAACCTCAAAGATTGTCAATGCTCCTCCAGTAACCCTACTATAGGAGAAAGAGCTTTAAGGCACCTAAATTAAATTTTGAAGCTCCTTGAGTATCCGACAGGATATTTGAGGCTCCTTTAGTTTTTACAGTGTAGGTATTTATTTGAAACAGTGGCTAAACTAGCGAAAAATAAAGCTTCAAGCCCAGAAGTTTCCAAGAAACACAGCAGTAATGACTTTATGAACTTCTTCACTTATAAGATTGATAATATCAGGGAGAAAATTATTACTATGCAATAGTCTTCTACAGTATCGCATCAGGCAGTGCATTGTAGTCTCCCGGAGGAAAAATTCGATTCATTCATTACTATAGGAGAGGAAGAATTTTTATAAACTTGTTATATCATTTAAATCGACAACATGTATGTTAGACCCTATACCGACTAAGCTACTGAAAGAGATGCTTCCAGAGGTCACAGATCCTCTTCTTAATATCATTAATTCATCTTTGTCATTAGGATACGTACCAAAAACCTTTAAGCTGGCTATGATTAAACCGCTTGTTAAAAAACAAAATTAGTCAATTACAGGCTGATCTCGAATCTACCTTTTCTGTCAAAGATACTAGAAAAGGCAGTATCCTCACAACTATGTTCCTTTTTAGAAAGAAATGATATCTGTGAGGATTTCCAGTCAGGATTTAGACCGTACCATAGTACCGAGACGGCTCTCATTAGAGTCACAAATGATTTGCTCTTATCATCCGATCGTGGTTGTATCTCTCTATTAGTGTTACTGCATTTTACACTATTGACCACAACATTCTTTTAAATAGACTCAAAAATTATATTGGCATTAGTGGAATTGCATTAGCATGGTTTAAATCATACTTATCTGACCATTATCAGTTTGTAGCAGTAAATGAAGAGATGTCTCATCGATCACAAGTTCAGTATGGCGTACCTCAAGGCTCAGTACTAGGACCGCTGCTGTTCACTCTATACATAGCGAGCGAGCTCTTAACGCATTATAGTCCTTCACGTCTATTGCGATCTCAAAATTCCGGCCAGTTGATAGTACCTAGAATATCTAAATCGACTGCTGGCGGCAGATCCTTCTCCTATTTAGCACTAAAACTCTGGAACAGTCTTCTTAACATTGTCCGGGAAGCAGACACACTCTGTCAGTTCAAAGCCAGATTAAAAACACATCTCTTTGACCTAGCATACACATAATACATTATAGACTTCTATAATTCAATGTTAGGCTGCATAGATCAGGTCAGCCGGAACCGGGAACACTTCCCATAAATCCTGATGTACTCGTTACATCATACAGTTTTTTACAATCACTTTGCTACTATTTTCAGAACCTTTATGTCATTTTTCAAAACTCTAGACACAAAACTCAAAACGGTTATCACTTGTAACACAGGCTGTCTAATGTTCAAAACATTGCATTGTGCATTCACATCTTTAAAGAAATCTTGCACTTGCACAATCATTGGCTCAAAAAACAAATTTACTGTGAAACACCATTGAAACATAACTATAGATCACCCACACACAAGCAACCGATAGTTTCACTGTGTCATTGTTCGTACAATCATTAAATATTGTAGAACAGAATAGGTGATACAGGTTTCATTATGGCACTACATGTACAGTAAATTCATCTCTGTAAAAGTACTGCAGTAGTAGAGATAATACTACAGACACAGTGGAATCACTGAACAAAGTTTGTAATATATTGATGCAAAACACTACAGTACAATCACAACATAGGTTTATTTGAATCAAAGCAAAAATAATTAGCTATGAAATAGAAAAGACAGTACTGTAAAACATCAAATGCAGTGTTCCTCAACTTGCTTGCTTGTACTGTAAGAAACAAAACAGGAGTGATTACTGTAATTCTACATTGTCATCAACTCTGTGTTGTGGATTTGGCCACAGGTTCTCATCTACATCACAATGGATGTTTTCATTAGCCAAACATCTTGGAAAAAACCTTCGGACATTAAGAGTAATGCAACAGTTACTTATCATTTTTGAGCAGTTGTATCAATTGATAGTTAGATCGTTGTAAGGAAATGAATAGACACTCATTTGAAATGTAATGTGTGAATTGCCTTTTGAAATAGTAGTACTTTGATGTTAAGTTGTGTCATATTGAACAGGTGATTTTTGTTGAATGAACAAATTATCTAAGTTTTATGTGTATTGTATCCAAGCAATTGAGAAAAGGGTTAGAGTTTTGAAAAATCAAGGTTCTGAAAATAGTAACAAAGTGATTGTAAAAAACTGTAAGAAGAAAGGCGTCTACGCTAATATTAGTCTCTCTGTTTATCCCGAGGTTTACTGCAGTCCGCCGGATCCAGATCTGATGAAGGACCTGCGCCTGGACACACACACACACACACACACACACACACACACACACACACCAGATCTGATGAAAGACCTGCGCCTGGACACACACACACACACACACACACACACACACACACACACACACACACACACACACACACACCAGATCTGATGAAAGACCTGCGCCTGGACACACACACACACACACACACACACACACCAGATCTGATGAAAGACCTGCGCCTGGACACACACACACACACACACACACACACACACACACACACACACACACAGCAGATCTGATGAAAGACCTGCGCCTGGACACACACACACACACACACACACACACAACACCAGATCTGATGAAGGACCTGCGCCTGGACGCGATGACAGCGCAGTCCTGAAGTGTCACTAGTCTCTCCCCTGTGAAGGCCTCCTTCCCTTTACCTCTCTACAGATAAAGCGTTGTCGGGATAATTCAGGTTCGCGTGGCTACATGGAAGCGATAAAAATTCTGTATTATTCATTTTAAGGCCAGACAAGTAGTATGTTGAGGGTTGATTTGTAGGGAAGGACTACACGCCTGCGCACATATATTCAAACGCGCATACCTATAGACTGAACTCGTAATGTACTACTAATGATCGTTATGACGGAAGTGAATCAATCAAAACTAACTTTATCTGGGGCCGTATTCACAAAGAATTTTAAGGCTAAAAGTAGCTCCTAACTGGCGAATTTAGGAGCAACTCCTAAAAATAATGGGCGTGTCACTCGTAACTTTAGGACTCCTAATTTTTTTGATTAAGAGTAATTCACAAAGCATTTTAGCCCTAAAAGTAGCACCTAAGCCTGGGACAGCTTAAAAGAAGTCGAGAGGACTCCTAACTCACTAAGACCTATTCACAAACCGCTTTTTGTGGCATTTCACGTTGCGATGTTTTGAAATGCGTATGCGGCGGCTACAGGAGCTTCCAATCGCGAGGGAACAATTTTGCATTGTAGGCATAACTAGGGATGCAATAACGCCACCAACAACAACCAAAACTAGGCTACTCATTCATTGCATGTAAACTAATCGTAACGTTTGATTGTGAATCATATTAAAATGTTCTTCTCTTTGCAAACGTAGGCAGAGGCATATAGTGACAGATTAATCAATAATGTTGCAAAGATATTGCATCAATCCATATGTTTCATTAGGCTACTAGGCTATTTGTTTTGCCTTACTCTTTATTCATTTAGGCTATTTATTCAGTTATTCATCATCTTCCGTCCTTCGCACTACTTGTGTAGCGCACGCATTCTCAGACCTGTCACCTGTCACTCATCATCGTAGGGGAGGGGTTTGGAATCATTCCCGCGTTACAATCATCAGCCAATCAATGTGGTCACTTCAGTCCAGCTCGTGCATGAGTAATGACGTCATCCATAGCAACGAAGACTCACTCTTAGTTTAGGAGTTGTCATTTTTCTTTACCAAGAGTAGGTCTGAAAGGCGTTGTGAATAACTTTTAAGAGAAAACTCCTAGCTAAAATCTTTTAGTGCGATTTAGGAGTACTCCTAGTGGTAAGATAAAATGCTTTGTGAATACGGCCCCTGGACAATAACTTTATTCTAGAGCTGCTGTAAAGCCAAAACAATCTCTGTTACTGTAATCTCCTGTTATCACTGTAAAGCTGCTTTGAAACGATCTACATTGTTAAAAGCGCTGTATAAATGAAGATGATTTGATTGAATGTATTTGTTTTGGACAAAAATTGCAGTAGTTGATCTATAATTGTCCTAGGTCTTACATTTGAAAAATACATAACCCCAGAATAATTCGCTGATCTCACTTTATGAGCAACAACAAATGTATGCAAATGAATCAACTGAAAGTATAATTATGACCGCCGCTAGCGTAGCTAGCGAAAGCGGTCATATAGGGATTGTCAAAGTTTTTTTTTTTTTTTTTTCCCGTCACCTTACTGAATTTTCTGTCAACGATACCAGGGACACCGAAACACCGGGGAACATGAAATTTGGTGGGCATGTAGCCCCACTAGACTTGTACGGAAAAATTTCGTTTGGTCCCCGGGGGCCACTCCCCCCCCGCGCTGGGCCCCCCCAAACCCAAAAAAATGCAGTTTTTCCTAAATAACTACCTGAACCGTGGCACCGAGGATGAAGAATTTTTTATGGTATGTTGGTCTACTAGACTTTTACGGAAAAATTTCGTTTGGTCCCCGGGGGCCACTTCCCCCCCCGCGCTGGGGCCCCCGTGAATTTTTTCGTCAACGATACCAGGGACACCGAAACACCGGGGAACATGAAATTTGGTGGGCATGTAGCCCCACTAGACTTGTACGGAAAAATTTCGTTTGGTCCCCGGGGGCCACTCCCCCCCCGCGCTGGGCCCCCCGTGAATTTTTCGTCAACGATACCAGGGACACCGAAACACCGGGGAACATGAAATTTGGTGGGCATGTAGCCCCACTAGACTTGTACGGAAAAATTTCGTTTGGTCCCCGGGGGCCACTCCCCCCCCGCGCTGGGCCCCCCCAAACCCAAAAAAATGCAGTTTTTCCTAAATAACTACCTGAACCGTGGCACCGAGGATGAAGAATTTTTTATGGTATGTTGGTCTACTAGACTTTTACGGAAAAATTTCGTTTGGTCCCCGGGGGCCACTTCCCCCCCCGCGCTGGGGCCCCTGTGAATTTTTTCGTCAACGATACCAGGGACACCGAAACACCGGGGAACATGAAATTTGGTGGGCATGTAGCCCCACTAGACTTTTACGGAAAAATTCCGTTTGGTCCCCGGGGGCCACTCCCCCCCCACGCTGGGCCCCCCCAAACCCAAAAAATGCAGTTTTTCCTAAATAACTACCTGAACCGTGGCACCGAGGATGGAGAAATTTTTATGGTATGTTGGTCTACTAGACTTTTACAGAAAAAATTCGTTTGGTCCCCGGGGGCCACCCCCCCCCGCTGGGCCCCCCGTGAATTTTTCGTCAACGATACCAGGGACACCGAAACACCGGGGAACATGAAATTTGGTGGGCATGTAGCCCCACTAGACTTTTACGGAAAAATTTCGTTTGGTCCCCGGGGGCCACTCCCCCCCCGCGCTGGGCCCCCCCAAACCCAAAAAATGTAGTTTTACCTAAATAACTACCTGAACCGTGGCACCGAGGATGAAGACATTTTTATGGTATGTTGGTCTTAAGGGCCCACATCAACCTAGCCCATAATCGATTGTCAAAGTTTTTTTTTTTTTTTTTTTTTCTCATCTGAATTTTTCGTCAATGATACCAGGGACACCAAAACACCGGGGAACATGAAATTTGGTGGGCATGTAGCCACACTAGACTTTTACGGAAAAATTTCGTTTGGTCCCCGGGGGCCACTTCCCCCCTCGCGCTGGGGCCCCCGTGAATTTTTCGTCAACGATACCAGGGACACCGAAACACCGGGGAACATGAAATTTGGTGGGCATGTAGCCACACTAGACTTTTACGGAAAAATTTCGTTTGGTCCCCGGGGGCCACTCCCCCCCCCTCGTGGGCCCCCCCAAACCCAAAAAATGCAGTTTTTCCTAAATAACTACCTGAACCGTGGCACCGAGGATGAAGACATTTTTATGGTATGTTGGTCTTAAGGGCCCACATCAACCTAGCCCATAATCGATTGTCAAAGTTTTTTTTTCGTCATCTGAATTTTTCGTCAACGATACCAGGGACACCGAAACACCGGGGAACATGAAATTTGGTGGGCATGTAGCCCCACTAGACTTTTACGGAAAAATTTCGTTTGGTCCCTGGGGGCCACTCCCCCCCCGCACTGGGCCCCCCCAAACCCAAAAAATGCAGTTTTTCCTAAATAACTACCTGAACCGTGGCACCGAGGATGAAGAAATTTTTATGGTATGTTGCTCTTAAGGGCCCACATCAACCTAGCCCATAATCACTCATTTGTGATTTGCGCCCCTCCCATAAAAAATGAAAATGCAATATTATTCTGCTTTAATCGCCCCTATCTTCAGTTGAGATGTTCAGAACTGCACCATATTTCATGTGTATGATTAACTTGACATCCTCTGGGGGTATGCTACGTTTCGTAGAATTTCATCCATGGGGGGGGTATAAAATAAATTCATTTATGTGCACATTTAGTGACTGTACACTCATCGGCCTGTAGATGGTGGTGTTGAGCGAAGGGTTGCTGGTTTAGGATGATACTGTCACACACACACATGCAGGAATACAAACAAACGCAAGCATGCACACACACTGACATCCACACGCACAGACACACACCCATACACACACATACAAATCCACATGCACAGACACACACACACGCGCACACACATGTACGCACGCATACATACACGCACAGCAGAGGTGGGAGACTCGAGTCATATGACTTGACTCGAGTCAGACTCGAGTCGCAATTTTCTGGACTTGAGACTTAACTAGATCTCTGAAAAGACTCGACTTGACTTTAGACTTGCTCCTTGTGACTTTAGACTTGACTCGGACTTGTGCCTATTTACTTTAAATGACTTGTGGAAAATAATTTATTTCAATTATTGTGAATTTTTTTTTATTTTTACGGAAACTCGTTTTCCCTCCTCTGTGGCTGTCAATCATTCTCCATTCAGTATTCAAACAGCGCGCGCGCCTCTTCCGGTTGGATGCACGGTAAAACTCTCTCCATTCTCCAATATGATATATTCACATTATAATGCATGATCTGTAGATAAAAGGCTGTGGATTTGCATAAAATGACTTTATTTTGTTGGAGTTTGTTGCTGTTTTTAAACGACTCACTACCGTGTGCTTGTTAGATCACGCACATCACAAGGACTATGAATCGGCATCAAACGCACAATAACTGGAATTTAAAACTGTGAAACAAATGATCAATAAACTGTTGGACAGATATACACTAGGATTTGTGCGCTCGACATTTCTTCGCTTTGTGCCGTGAACTTTTAAATGCGCACTTGTGCAACGCAGCGCTGAACACTGTGACTCCATGTTGCTTTGAGCACATCATTCATACGCGCTTTGTGCGTTCTGTTTTGAAGCGTTTCATTATCCTAGTTTTGTGCACTGAAAGATTATTAAAAGCTTATATTTTTTTATACCTAGCCTGCTCAATACATTTAAAATAAGCATAATTTAATTGTATATTATTTCTGTGTAGTGTAGGCTATATAAATACACTTCTGAATTCTTGACATTAATATATAAATATAAAATTGTGAAATGTATGACTGCCTGATTGAATTTTATAAGAGTACTAATAGTAATTTGTTTTTATTAACATGTTTAGATTTTATAAAATTACTGTGCAGATTTTTTCAAGAATTACTTTTTGCTGCTGATTTATACACATTAAGTTTAATAAAAATGCATAATACATTTATGTAATATTTAAAGGTGTTAACTGGAATCTTACATTGCAAAATAATAACTTAAAAAGGATTAAATTCATCACAATTATGTAAGTATCTGGAAATTTGACATCACAGCAAAATAACTATATGTATGGCTAGCACAAGATGGGAAAAGTTTTATTAATTCTTGTTTACTTGTGTTCATTTAATTTATTTTTATTTTAGAGCATTTAAAGTGCTTCTTAATGATATTTTATTTATTACACACAAGTTAGTTTATTTATTTTTGTAACCCATCAGCCCTCTGTGTCTAAATAAGTAATAAAATTCCCAGAGTTAAAAAAAAATGTGTAAAACGAGCCTGTGTGTGACTTGGTATGACTTGATGACTAAGTTGCGACTTGACTTGACTTGACAAAGAGTATGACTTGACTTGACTTGACTTGACCCTTACAACAGAATGACTTGACTTGACTTTGACTTGCAATGTTAAGACTTGGACTTGACTTGAGACTTGCATTTAGTGACTTACTCCCACCTCTGACGCACAGACACACACACACACAGACACACACATACACAAATACACACACATACACACACACACACACACACACACACACACACACACACACACACACACACACACACACAGACAGACATGCACATACTACTACTTTTTTTAGGTATATACATAAACACGCAATACAGCCAAATTGCTCCACGTCATTTATTTTTGTGGAAAGCCAGTGCAGGCCTAAGCGGCGGTCATATTTTGTACCGCCATGCGGTAAATCTAGTTTTGGCTAGCATTACTTTTGTAAAAATGATGTGTAACAGCAGTTTGGTTTAATATAAGAGAATAGTACAGTCATGTTGGTCCTCGGAACCATATGCTCAAGACACCATGTGCACTGCCTACGGGGAGGGAAGCAGAGCATGCTGGGAAAAATAAAAGCAGTAGGGTTCATAAGACCTGATGACTGAAGAGGGAAACTTAATGAATATCAGTGATCCTCCTAAAATGTTTTTATATTTATTTATTTGTTACAGCTATGAATAGTGTGCTTGTGCTGCATTTCTTTGAAGGAAATGCAATTGGGTTTGATATTTTCATATTTTCATTAACATTTTTATATTTTTAACTATGGCTGATATGTCCAAATAGTTTTTAGAACCACTTTGTGTGCCTTTGAAATGCTTGAATTATATCTGGTATTCACAGACCTAATGGAAACTATTTTGTTTTTGCAAAATGGCTGTAAAAGTCAATTTCTTAGAGAAAGACTGTTTTAATTTCTCATGAAGACTACCTGTGGAGCCCACCCTAATAAACATACACAGGTGCAGATGAATCGATGACATGCATGGATGGTGCTTTAAATCTGGGAATTTGTTGTTTGTTTTTGCAATCTATGTGACTCTTAATAGAATAATCTATAAGCATATATAAGCCTGTGGTCTACATCTAGAACAGTCCTGTTTAGTTAACTGCATTTCATGATATTTCTCTTCTGTTTTTATCTTCTCTTCTTTCCTGAAACATGATTTGCCTGTTTTTATGAATACAGATTATTCTGTCAGCCTCTATGAGCCCTTCTGGATTAAATTACACACTTAAAGTTGGGGTAAGCAGTATTTAAAAAACGCTGTTTAGAAGTTAGTCGGACAACAACAACCGTGTGTAGCCAATCAGCATCAGGGGGCGTATGATGGTGGAGGAGAGAGGAGGAGCAAGAGGGAGATCTGAAGAAAGACTGCAGAAATAGAGATGAGACACAATACAAAAAAGAAAAACTTAGAAGGAATCACTGAAAAATGTAGGTTATATGATCAGTAAAGAGCTTTAGGACCCTTGTTAATATTAGAAAAGCTTTCCAGCGCTGGAGAGAGCGGGAAGGTCTGAAAACAGACGCTGGTGTTGCTTTGATTCGCTCCACACGTGAGTAACACTGAGTAACACTGGGTTTAGTTTGTCTGGAGATGCTGTGCTGTTGGCAAATAAGAATAAACTCTTGTTTGTTATTACTTTTGTGTTCTGTATGTAAATGTTTTTGTGCTCCCTTGTCATTCGTTCATCATCTGCGCTTTATTTTTCGTGAAGCATTATTTTGTTGCGCTTCTGTTATGATAAACAGAATAGTTAGTGGAGTCGCGCTGGCGACTGCTAGTGAATGCGTGTTTAGCGTCATGTTAGTGCACTCGCCTCGGGGGATCGGGGTTTGAGACTGACTCAGAGCAGGACAGTTAGGATTGGAGTGTGAGTTTTGGAGGCAGAGCAATGAAGAGAGAGGTGTGTTTGTTTGGGTTGATTTCAAATATTAACATTGTCCAAGGGCGTTTTTGAAATACTGCTTATCCCACCTTTAACACATTTACCCCCGGTTTCACAGACGAGGTTTAAGTCTAGTCCCAGACTAAAATGCATGTTTGAGCTGTTTTATTTATTTATTTATTAACATATCTTTATTACGAGGATTAACCCCTTGAGATGAAACATCTCGTTTTCGAGGGGGTCCTCCAGTACATCAAAGCAAAAAAGAACCAAAACAGCAGAGCAAATATCACAATCAAAGACAGCACAACAAAACACAACAACACACGCACACCAGCTCACAATGCTCAACCCCACCCCACCCAACACGAACCCCACAAGTGACATGACAAAAAAAACAACCACATGACTAGCATTGTACAAGGTCAAGGACTAAGAAGAACACAAATAACAATAATAAATAAATAAAATAATAAAAAAATAAAATAAAAAAATGAGGACATAAAAATGAGAAATAGTAAACACATGACCAATGGAGTCCAAGGTCAAACAAACAAAACTAGAAACAGAGACAAATGTTCCTAAGATGTTCCCCGAGACCCCTTCGAAACGCTGTAAGTGAAGTTAAAGAACGGATAGAAAATGGAAGATTATTCCAATCATATGGAGCCTTAAAACAAAATGCGTATTTCCCTACCTGTCTTTTAACTCTAGGAACAACAAAAAAGATCTGATCATTGTGTCGCAGGCTGTATAGTGAATTATAAAGCACTAAGTGTTGCTTGAGATAAACTGGATAATTAAAGTAAAAACTTTTAAAAATAAACTGTAGCCAGTGATACTGTCTCCTGGCAGAAGGGGCAAACCAGGACAACTGTCTGTACAACACACAGCGGTGTGTCCTAAAGGGACAGCGGAGAACAAAACGACAAAGACTGTTGTAGACCACATCAATGGAATGCAAACAAGAAGCAGTAGTGTTCTGATAAATAATATCGGCATAGTCCAAAATAGGCAGGAGCAGCTGTAAGACTATTCTTTTCCTGACCAGAAAATTAAAACAGTTAACAGATTGATAAAGTATTTTAAGACGAGAGTTGAGTTTGTTTGTCCTTGCTTGTACATGAGTTTTAAAAGATAAATCAGTTTCCAGCCAAACACCAAGATATTTAATGGTCTCAGTTGACTCTAAAGGAGAGGAGTCGAGAAAAAAAAGTTTAAGGTTATTTTCACCTTTATCCAAGGCTTTTCTATGGAACAATAAAGAGTAGGACTTTGATTTATCAAGGAGAAGTTTATTAGCCAATAGCCACTGCTGTACAGAATTGAAGTCGTGCTGTAAAGAAAGGTTTATCCCGGAGATGGTAGGTTTACTACAGTAAATAACTGTATCATCGGCATAAAGATGAATATTACAGTCTGTACAGCATAAGGGCATATCATTAACAAAGATAGAAAATAATAAAGGTCCCAGAGAAGAACCTTGAGGGATGCCTTTCACTATGCCTGTATAATCAGACTGACAACCCCTGTAGGACACGCCCTGACGACGATGATGAAAATAACAATTAAACCAGAGTAAAGATGATCTCGAGAGGCCAATAGCATGCAATTTATCCAATAGAAGATAGTGATCAACTAAATCGAACGCTTTGGAGAGATCTAAGAAAATAGCACCGGTACACAGATTATCATCAAAACTAGAAAATATATCATTAGAGAGTTTTAAGAGAGCAGTGGTAGTGGAGAAGTATTTTCTGAAACCTGATTGACATTGCGTAAGTAAATTATTATCAGATAGATAATCAGATAATTGATTAAAAATTATTTTCTCAAAGACTTTAACCACACTATTAATTATTGATATAGGCCTATAATTATTCAGAATTTGTAAGTCTCCACCTTTGTGCAAAGGAATGACTTTAGTACATTTCCAAGCGAGGGGCACTTCACAGGTATCAAATGACATATTAAAAAGCACAGCTAGTGGGGGTGCTAGTACATGCGAGGCAAGTTTAATAAACTTACCCTCAAGACCATCAGGGCCAGGACCACTGCTATTGGAAAGCTTATTAATAGCCTGTTGAACATCCGTTGATCTAACCTGTCTAAATTTGAAAGAGCTACCGCAGGGTTGGCTGTTAAGACACGGGTCTGCGTGAAAAACAGGAGGTTGAACAAGCGGTATTTGAGAAAAAAGCAAACTAAAGGCATTTGAAATCACGGCTGGATCATTAGTTATTTCATTGTTAATTATCATATTATTTGAAGTACTATTGGACTTACCAACTAGGGTGTTAACCCTCCTCCAGAATTGCTTTGGGTTACTTAGGTCATTTGACAAGCTATCTCGGTAATAATTGGCTTTAGCATTTCTTGTTTGAGTTGTACATAAATTTCGTAATCGTTTGTATTTCTCCCAGTCATCAGGCAGTTGTGTATGTTTATGTTTAACCCAGGCCCTATCCCTCTTTTTAAAAAGATTAATAAGATCACCATTAACCCATGGCAAATGATGGCCTTTAAACCTTAATGGATTTCCATGGAGCATGTCTATCAATAACTAGCCCAACTTCAGTATAAAAAAAATCCCATGCAGCTTCAACATCAGGAATTAAGTAAAGCCTGTCCCAATTTATCCTTTGAAGGTCATTAACAAATAGATTATTATTAAATAATTTAGTTTCCCGTACCTTGATATATTTAGGAGGATGATGAGGAGTTGCAATTTTCCATATACAATGGATAATGGAATGATCGCTAAAGCAGTCAGAGAGAACTCCAGAAGTCATTATTCTGTTTGGATGAGAAACAAGAATCCAGTCAATGAGAGATTTAGAGTTAGAGCCGACTCTAGTGGGCTCAGTGATGATTTGAGTCAAATTAGCACCATTAACCATATTACGTTCTGTAAATGTAGAAGAATCATTCCAATTTAAATTAAAATCCCCCAACAGAATAATTTCTCTTGAGTCTCCCAAAAATGATACCGTAGCTAAAATGTTCTTAACACCAGTGCTCGAAGTGGGGCGGTACTCACCGGTACGCAGTACCGGCACTTCTGCATTTTACTCCAAAGCGTACCTGCACGTTTTCTTGCGTACCGCTACTTCTCGCATGTAGCCGGTACTCTACCACTGACAAAAAAAGCGTCAGTGTCACGCCCATTTCACATATACTCCGTTTGCAATGCGTATGCGGTGCTTATTTTTTTTCCGCACCCATATTAACAGGTTAGAGCTTTCACACTGCACGCGGATGCGGTCCGGCAATGCGTTCCAGGAGCGGTGCATAGGGGAGAGTGGGGTGATTTGTGCCAGGGGGGGAAGTAGTTCCACCCTTGTTTCTGGAAAACCATAGAAGAAATTGGTCATGTGACCACATAATTTTGAAAAGCAATCACATTTACTCGTCCTCCAAAGAAGAGAGACACATGGCATGAGAGTTAAGCATATTTTAGTGCAAAAAACTGTTTTTTCCCTTTCAAAGTAAAATTTCTATGATTAAGGTTTTTTGATGGTAGTGTCTGAACAATTATAGACAAGTTTGAAAACATTTCACACATGTTTTAGTGCTTTAGTAGGCTACATAATGAGTCTATACAGTTAGCATGATGTTAGCTCTTAACTGCTGGATCATGCTAGTTTTTCAAACTTGTGGGTCCGGGGTGATTTGTGCCAAAGGGCCTGGGTTAAGTTGTGCCAGATCCAGACCACCTAGACCTACATACTCACAGGGGATAATCTTGAGAAGTGAGGAGATGGGCATGCCTCATCATTGTTTGACTTAGGCCTGCCTGTTATTTGTTTAATTTAGCTAACACTGATTTCAGTTTTGAGTTTGCACTATGTTATTAAAAAGAAGTTTTATTCCGTTTTTAAGTGGCCTATGTCACAATAGGATGTTTAGAAATTAGCCTAGTCACTTTATTCTTATATGTTACATAAATGACAGACAGCGCTGTCAACAGGCATCTATTGCCAAAGCCTTTTTGCCTGAAATGATTCACAAATATCATATATTGTGTTGCTATGGTGCTCTAAATGGTTGCTAGGGCGTAGCTTGATAGCTTCACAATGATCCTGAGAGACTGATTGGTCGTCTGAGTAAAATGAGCCCGCCCCCTTGTCTCTATGACACTGTGATCCAGAGTTATGTTCAATACAAAATCCCTATACAATTTACCATAGTAGGAAAAACGCATGCTATGGTATTCCAGGGTGACAATATCTAAATAAACCTTAAATTAGTCATTTTGTATTGAATTTATCTTGCTTTCATATAGCATTACGGTTCATAACATTAAAATGTTCTGTTTTACTTCAGAAATCACTGGCACAATTTACCCCCAATGTATTCCCCCAAAGGCACAACTTCCCCCGCACCAGGGGCAAGTTGTGCCATGAGACCACTTTTTTCCCAAGAGCTATATTTCTGAAACAGTTTATTTCAGATCCAAAGTTATTGTTCTCAGGGATGCACAACATCCTGAAATATATGTACATCCTTAAGTTGAAGGCATTACTGCCATGGCCTCACTTTAAAGTCACTTTGAGTAAAAACTGGCACAACTCACCCCACTCTCCCCTATACAGCAGTCCAATGATCGTTTCCACACCGAGTCTATTTTCGCTGTGCTGCACGCGCTGAATTAAAGTGACAGCGCGTGGTTCGTGGTCAAAATTAACACCGAATATGACATTATATATAATTTGTATTATTTAAAATTACTTTTAACATTTAAAAATAGACGTTTTCAAATTTCAAAGCTTGCAAAAGGTTCCTAATGGCAATACTGACTTAGGCTACAGCTTTCCTGGTAGCCTTGAGTGAATTAACTTGTCTAAGAAAATGATTCATAAAACGTATAAATATCTGTTGAGCCTATGTTTACTTTCGTCATTGACACAGACGAAAATGAAAAGACTAAGTTCAGCTTTAGGAGGGGAAGAAATAGTCCAGGATAAGAAGACTGAGAGAAAAAGAAATATGAAGATGAGGAGAGAGCAGGTATTGACAAATAATCTAATGACAAGGTTTTAAAGATAGCCTATTTCTTATAATTTTTTGGCCTTCAAAAGTCCTAAATTGCACATATGTAGATCAGAGAAATCCAAATTTTCTCGGGGGAGCATGCCCCCGAACCCCCCTAACTACGGGGGGGCTTGAGTCTGGTTGTCCAGGACACAGGAAATTGTTAATCCGGCCCTGGGTGAAGGCGGTGAGAGTAAGGCAAGAGAGTACCGGCACCTTTTTCCCCCCACTTCAAGCACTGCTTAACAGACTCTAATTTAGTAGTTGTAGGTGGTCGATAAATATTGCCTATTATCAAATGTTTATTTTCATGAAGAATTACCTTAACAAAAAGGCCTTCAAAAAGCTCAGGTTTCACCTCAGGAATAATTAGCTGTGAACTCAGATTAGATGAAATATAAGTAACGACTCCACCTCCCCTGGATCCTCTGTCAGCCCTATACATTACATAATTTTCAAGGTGAATAATAGCATCAGTAGTACTATTAGTAAGCCATGTTTCAGATAAAGTGATTATATTGGGATTGTTATAGGACAGCCAAGCTCTAAGCTGATCAATTTTAGGGAGTAAACTACGGATGTTAAGATGAAGACCTTTACCCATAAAATATATATTTGTGATCAATGAAGATAGAGCTAACTAACCTTGTGAGGTAAAAATCGTGAAAGTGAAGAATAGGTGAACATGAGAGCCAACACCATATACGCACACACTCAACCATACCCACATTTAAAAAAACAAACAAAAACAAAACAATAACACAAAGATGCACGCACAAAAGCAAGATAACAAATTAAACTAAACTGTCTTCATTCACTCCCCTGATTATAGGACCACTGAGTTACTTCCCGCAACACAACTAAATGCTTCAAGAATTATTATAAATCCCTTAAAATAAATAAGTAAAATAAATTAATAAGCAAAAGAAAACACACACAATACATTTTTGTTTGCTTATATTCAAAAAACCCAGTGGAGGAATAAAATAAAACAGCATATACTGAACAACTAAAAACAGCAATCTTCAGGGTCAGAGAAAAGCAAACATTCAAGTACACAGGCAAAAAACAAAAACAAAAACAAAAACAAAAAACAAAAAAAAACAAAGAACAAAGAAAGACAGGATACCTAGGAGACGTCATACATAACATAAGCAAGGCTACTAGATACTACTTGGATACTTGTGAAAAGCAAAAAAAGCATAACATCATTATATTTTTTTATTGATTTATTTTCTACCCTTTTTTAAAATAAAAAAAAACAATAAAAAAAATGGGAACAACCTTTAATCACAAGTAACCCTAATACCAGCTGAAAAAAAACATCAAGCCTCTGGTTAAAACAAAATAAAGTAACTCCAGGCTTAAATCCTTTTCTTTTCTGAGTTTTAACTGAGAGCATATTTTAAAATATGTCAGTGCCATTGTTTTGTCTCAAGTAATGTTTTTTTTTTTTTTTTTTTTTTTCTCTATGGCACGTTTATAAAAGCTACGTAAATGTCTTAATTTAACTAAGGGCTAATCCTGTCTTAATTTCAAGTCCTGTCTCTGAAACCAGATTTATAGCTAATTAAGTTTAAAGTCAAGGAAGAAGGCCTGCTATTCATCTGAATTAAACTACTTGTTTGGTCGTACACAAATGCTGCATAATACAGGCAAGTAAATAGAGTAAATATGCCAAGTGAATGCTCTGTAATGGCGGCTCATTTATGCTAATGTTATTTGAAGTAGTGTTCAATCCTCTCATCTCTATTGAGAGAACATGATATGGGTCTGACCGTGTATCAGAAACACAAATTAGAATATTACATAAAACGTCAACATGTTTTAAAACCAGCTGCATGTCAAGATGAACGAATGACAATTGTTATTTGTTATGCTGTCAGTATATTGACGTGTAGAGAGGATGATATTTCTGTGACACTATACATGATCACACTAGACTTTCAATCACACATTTTTTCATTGTTAATGCGAGAGACTACAGGAAAAAACATGCATGAACATTTTTATGCATCGGACAATTCTGAAATGTTTGAGATATGCAAAATACACTATATGTCACGGCGGTCTGTAGACAGACTTGAAGAAGCAGGCAGATGATGAAGTATTAACGCAAACTTTAATAATAATCCACATACAGAGCAGGAAAACCTTAACATAAACGGGACTAGACAGAGAATGAATGTGAGGGTACAACTTTAATAGGAACTCAAACAAGATGATTGATTGAACACAGCTAAAACAAGCAAACTAATTTAGACCGAAACCACAGCAACCAGGAAGTGTGGGACTATAGAGCCTTTTTGCGCTGACGTCACGATTACGTCATGAAAACTGGAGGCAGCCTATACAAACCAGCACAGATTCGGAAACATATGGCGCTTAAAATGTCATCTTGTTGTGTTGTTGGGTGCCAGAATCGATGGAGTACAGGCTCCAATATGAAATTTTATCGCATAATATTTTCTAAACTATTGTGATTATTTGTGAATCATATGATCATTGTATACATTGTTGTGATTGATTGTGACTAGACTTTTTGAAGAACCTGGTAAGAAAGAATAATCAAATACATAAAGTAAAAAAAAAATGTTTGCTGTATCTGTAATTTTAGAAAATCTAGAAAATATTCACATCATTAATATTGCACTGTAATGTCACTCTTTACATGGTCGTCTTCTGGCCTTGGCGCTGGCTTGGCAGAACTGCGGATCGTACCACACAAGTCGTGTACGTGACCATTCACCAAATATAGACATCGAAATATTTATATGCCCTCAGTTTCTCTTTATGCTCGTTTCTCTATCAGGTAGGTACAGATGTCAGGCCACTACTCCTGTCAGTTCGTCCATCATTGAGTGACCGTGTACGGGTCGGCCAATCTGGTTCCTTCCGTTAAAATTAACTTTTGCAAATAACAATCGCGGTCCTAGACAGTGAGTGACCTTACACATTAAGATAAAATCGGATTTTTAAAATTGTTAAAAAACAAGCTAACAAAACTTGCAAACTAACTTTAGTGAAGCAGCCAGGAGAATCATTCTGCCTCCACCTAAGCTCCACCCACAAAAAAAGTCACCATGTTTACTAACTGAAAAGGGAAACAAAGGAAACCAAAGGATAAACAAAGGAAAACAGGAACTGAAGAAATACAAACTAAAAGTACATGAACTAAACTAAACTGAACATAATGGTGACATACATATATATATATATACTGTATACAGGGCTGGAAATGGGGGTCATATGTTAGGATGCTGTTTCTAGACTATAGCTCCGCCTTTAATACCATCCGTCCTGCAAAACTCATTGTAAAGTTAATAGACCTCGGATTGCCGGCCACTACCTGCAATTGGATTTTAGACTTTCTTCTAAACAGATTGCAGGTGGTAAAGATGGGAGGGATAATATCAGGAAATCTCACAGTCAGCACAGGCACTCCCCAAGGCTGTTGCCTCAGCCCTAAGCTCTTTACATTATACACACATGACTGCATCTCCACAGATGACACGGCCATCTTGGGCCTTATTAAGGGGGGAGATGAGACAGGGTATAGGGAACTGGTCAATGACATTATGGTCTATGGAGAGGAAAATGACCTGTTCCTCAATGTAGACAAGACCAGAGAGCTCGTTATAGACTTTAGGAAGAAAAGCCTGCCTCTGCAGCCACTCACCATCAAGGGCACTGTGGTGGAGAGGGCCAACAGCCACAAATTCCTGGGCCTGCATTTGACATCTAACTTGAGATGGACTACAAACACTGTCACCACAGTGAAGAAAGATCAAAAACGACTGTATTTTATCAGGCTTTTGAAGAATGCTGGGCTTGGGATGTGCCCTCTTACTCATGCCTACAGAGGACTTATATAGACTATCTTGACATATGGCATTACTGTGTGGTTTGGAAATGCAACACGGGCAGAGAAGAAGTCTCTCCAAAGAGTTATAAAGACTGCAGAGAGAATCATTGGGACAAACCTCACACCCATGACCAAACTGTACACAGAGCGCTGTAAGAAGAAAGCTAAGTCCATACTTGGTGACATTCATCACCCAGCTCACTCACTTTTGAAGCCCAGACACAAAACCTACAGCCTGAGACATATAAGAGCGGACAGTATCATCACACATAAAACACGCTTCTATAACAGCTTTTATCCAGCAGTGGTGAGACTAATGGCTAACTCATAGAAATAGGGTATATATGGTATATATGGCTAGCAAGCACTGGTGCACTGTGTTTATTTATTCATTAATTAATTTATTTATATATATATACTTTTTGACTCTAAGGGTGATGCAGTACAATTCCTATGTATGTGTACAATTCTTTTTGTGCTCTGCAAATGGCAAATAAAACTTTGAACTTTGAAATTCTTTAGCGAAATGAAGGTATTTCTATATGTCAATCTCTCAATAGACTACAAAAGCGATATGAATTCAGCACAAAAACATAGCGCAATTAAATTGCATAAATAATCATTAAAAGATCGCGATCTGGTTCCAAACACCCACGCGATCTTACTCAGTGCTTGAAGTGGGCCGGTACGCACTGGTATCGCTGTAGCGTCTGGACGAAATCACAATGACTTATTCATTCTAAACTTCAGAAAGTTTTTAACTTATTGGACTCATTCATGTAAATCACAGTCCTAGCACAAATGAGTCTGGATCAAATTGCTCCATTGACACGTTAGTGTCATGGTAGAAATTAAACAGAAACACCTCCAAACTCCTTCGGGAGCTTCAAACAGATCGTAATCACCTCAACTCCCCTCTCACGGCAAGCAAGATGTGGATGGACCTCTCAGAAACGCCCTGATACACATACACAAACATTCTTTGCATTTAACTCAGAATATAAGTCATTCCAAAATGTATATGATATATTCCTGTGTGTATGTATGTTTCCAACCTCATATTAGCCTAGTTATGACTTTCTAGTTGTGTTAGTTGAACTCTAAGTGCTTATATTCAAGCATAAGAATGCTCTACTTTTGTATCTTCCAGGCATATCTTTCTTGGTACCGAATTAAACCTCTCGGTTTGCCTTAGCTAAATATAGTAGGTTATAATAAAATGTAGTATACCATGTTTACCATCCTTTGGAGTAGAAATGACGAATTCTGACACCATCATAAACCATGCAAATTAGGCTGTCAGAAGGAGACAAAGGAACTCTCTCCCGCTCAAAGTTTAGTTTAGAGTAGTAAAGAGTGTTATTGGTCAGTTCACCCAGCAAAGGTGTGGACTAAGCTTTCCTTAAAGGATGATGACGGTGGCTCATTGCTCTCTCCGAGTTTTGTTTTGTTTCTTACCTCTGTTTCTTAGCTTTTTGTCTTAGTCTTATCTCCGGCTTCTTGCCTTGTTTTAGTCTCGTGCTCATTCATTTCTATCTACAAGTGAAATGGACTTAGCCTGAATTTCCAGCAACTCTGCTTACAAGTAAACCATTTGAACTTCCTGCGAACGACACGCGCTCCGGAAGAACTGAAAGAATGCTTCAAACTCACAGACACACCGAGGACGGACACTCACACACACGTATTCTTGCTCAGCAACAAAGAACCATGCAAGTATTATTTCTATCGAGATTTAAATGCGTTTAAGATTATCTACTCCTGCTTTAAGGTGATTTGATTCTTTGCTGGTTCTCAAAGGTTCTCTCAAAGGTTAAACTGTTTGTGATATTTTGCCATTCTGTGATCTGCTCTTTCTCTCTTTCTTTCTTTCTTTCTTTCTTTCTTTCTTTCTTTCTTTACTTTCATTTTTGTTTATATATATTCTTTGTTTAAATGTAGTCGTATGTTTTTATTGTTTCATTTATTAAAACCCATTATACGCTTGATTGTCTCTGTCTGCTGCTCACCAAACAAAGTCTCTTAAATGTGTGATCTTAAGCTACAAGCTTTATGTTGATGAGTACTTTAGTTAGTAATCTTATAGAACAGGAAAGTTATTCTTCATGACCAGAAGAATAACCTTTATTAACCCTCTGGGGTCTGAGGTGTTTTCTGGGCCCTGGAGGTGTTTTGACATGCTCTGACATTTGTGCTTATTTCTGTTACTTGTGACATTTTCATGGCTAAAGTCTGATTACACTGTATTTAGCACAAACTCTGCTACAATAATATGTCAGCAGCATGTATGTAAAAGTTTATAGTTTTGAGATAATGACGTTTATGCGTGGTTTGTGAAAAAAAAATTGTCACTGAAATAAGGTCATAAAACCCATATTGATTATTTCTTCACAAGACATTTGAAAATTGTATCATGTAGCCTAGAATATTTGCTCCACAACTATGTGAAAATCATCCTGACTGCTCATTCCGATAAGACAATATATCGATTTTAAATTTGTAAGACATGTTTTGTGTGAGAAAGCTTTATGCGAGTAGGCATGAATACATGAATATTAATGTCTTTCACACCTGAGACAGACAAAGACCCTCCCCTAATGGCCCTATCAGGTGCTATCAGGCCCTATCATTCTGAGCAATCTTGCACAAAGAATGAGAAGATTTAAAAAATAATGGCTTTTTGATTGTTTGGATTTATTTACAACATAACATAATCCAAAGATACACAACAAAGGACAAAAAAGCACATTATTTAACACACTGATCTAAAGACAGAGACTTGAACAGTCACACACCTTTGTGCCATTCATGAAACATAGTACATACCTGTCATTTCCAAGGTGTTTGATTTTTCATTTTCCAATTGTACAACAATGAACACCAGGGGCCCTATTTTAACGATCTGAAACGCAAGTGTCAAAGCGCAAAGCGCAAGTAACTTTGTGGGCGGGTCTTGGCGCTGTTGCTATTTTCCCAGCGGGATAAATGACTCTTGCGCCAGGCGCAAATCTAAAATGGGTTGGTCTGAAGTAGCTTCATTATTCATAGGTGTGGTTTGGGCGTAACGTGAAATAAACCAATCAGAGCGTCATCTCACATTCCCTTTAAGAGCAGACGCGCTTTGTTCTAAAGCGGATTCCTATTATAACGGCGTATTTGCCAGACGCGCGCCAGGAGCGGTTCACAGCCAAGGAGACCAACGCTCTCGTCAGGGACGTTGGGGATGGAGAAACCCACCCAAATTAACTTCGGTTAAAAAGGTGTATGATAATTTGGGTAAATGTGTAAGCTAGATGTATGCTTTTATAATAAATTGTCTATCTATCTATCTATCTATCTATCTATCTATCTATCATAATAATGTATGATTTGCAAAAATGAAAACTGCTGCTTCTGTGTAGATGAGAGAATCAAAGTGTATGCGCGTTGTGCACACGCTACATTGATTATGGCCAAGCATGCGCCCTTAAAATAGCATCTGAATAACATGCGCAACGCGCCACTGACTTTAAACTATTTTTTCCTGGTTAGTGGCGCAATTGTTTTCTAAACCTGCAAAATAGCATGAAGGAACGTTTGCGCCGGAACACGCCTCCTTTTTTGCGCTGAACCGCCCAGGGAGCGCAAGTTCATTCCCTAGTTTAGCGACGTGCTTCTGTGAAGGGAAAAGCGCGCTTTGCGCGGGTGCAAAATAGGAATGATACATGCGTCAGTGTAAAAAGTCAATTGCGCTGGGTGCAAGATAGGGCCCCAGGTTTGTTGTGCTTTGTAGGCATATACGTGCAGTGCTGCATAAAATAATATTAACCTATACATCGTTAAAAAGGAACATATCAGTAACACTACACTAGAGAAAAATATATTGATTATCATATGTTACTTCAAACGTTTCCATTCGTCATGGCGTTATGAAATAAAATTGGAGTAAAAACATGAAGCTTAATGCACAGCGCGACTGACTCAAACTCAGCGCTTATGGAGAACATTTACTGAAGCGATCAAGCCGCTCCAAACTATGAAACATTATTGTTACCATCTACATTTGAGCAGATATCCACAAATAAAGTATTTAACAGTAAACACGGGGCTAAACATTATAATAACCACCATATTAGAGTAAACACTCATACTAGCCTACTTTTATCATGCTGTGTTTTATTATCGAAAAACATCCTCGTGTCGTACATGTATATACATTTAGCATTGAAAGGTTGCCTCTAGTTCACATTTCAACATGTTTCTTTCTATATATAGATAGCCGACATATACATGTATGACATAGGCTTCATGTTTTTGCTCCAATCTCATTTCATTTTCATCTCAACATACATTTTAGTCTGGCACCAGTTTGACTAGTTGCTACAATGTAAAGTTTATACAACAATAACATGCTTACTATTAGGAGTGGAAATGTCTTGCCTTAAAAATCTTCTCATCTTCAAATCGCATTCTTCTAATTCTTCTGAGGTAAATCCAAGGTAAACAGCACAGCACAAACAGCCTCCACGAAAAGCAGAGAAGTACGTTACTGTAGTCTCTGATTCTTTGTTTTGAGGTAATGAGGGCGTTTACAGGCCCGCGTGGACTATTTGCATGTCAATCGCTCGTGGTCACATTAGAGCTAATGAGCTCGGACTGGAGAAACTTTACATGTCGTTGCTTTCATACGGACTACTTAAAAAGCGAACATTTGTTTTTGATATGATTTACATCATTTAAAAATGGAGACTTCAAGCTTTGTAAAGACATATGTTTCATGTCACAGTGACAAGCATTCGCTGAGTTACAGATCATTTTCTGTCGTGTTTCAGAACGATCTTCACATTGAGAGAGACGGGAGAACGCGCATCATGTTTATTTTCTTTACTTTACGAAAAACACAACATGTTGTTTTTATTATTAGTGTACACAAATAAAAGAAGACATTTAACAGTTTTGAATGATGTATAACACTTGCCTGTATGACAAAAATCGACGGAGTTATTTGAGTCTCTTTTGCACTGATAAGAAAAAAAGCTAGGTTTCCCGGAGGAATTACTACCTGTTCCTGCATCTACAGTATGTCTGCCCATTGCGTCCCTGCGTTGCCGAGCCTGAGTCCACTTCTGCCTGCTTCCATTCTGACCCACTCTACTATCTACTACTTTTGTGTTAATAAATTCTACTGTTCACTCGCAACTGAATCCTTTTGACTGTTTCCTTCAGAGTTCAAATGCATTGTTCACAGTATAGATTCTCTCATTTTAAAAGTGCTGTTTGGGAAACTCATTGTCCCTTTCTTTGATCTTCTGTTTGCTTCAATAAACGCATGCTCTTCTAAGACCCAGTCAGCTTGCTGTCTCTTCTTGAAGCAATGAAGCCACAACACCAACACAGCAGCTAACAGGGACAAAAACAGACCATAAAAGCCCGTTTTCCTGAGAAGCATGCTTTCTTTGCTCAACCTCACTCATTTTAAAAAGACTTTGTAAGCCACTTGAGAATCTCATTAAGCTTGGCTGCTATCTATGCAAATAAATTCAGTGATAAGTATCAGATGAACTCATTGGTTAGTGAGTACAGAAATTGAATATATTTCTATGCCTATGCCTAAATTTCTAATGACTAACTGGATAAATGCTCATTAAATTAATAATTATGTATATATAATACATACCCCTGGTTTCAAAGATAAGGTTTAAGCCTAGTCCAGACTAAAATTAATTTTTGAGCAATGTTGAAATGTTGAAATGAAAGTTATGGAAGTCCCTCAAGCAGCTTGGCTACAGTAACAGGCTGAAAACAAAAACTACTAATATAACTCTTGATTTGGGGAATAATGTCACAGCAGAAAAGGTGACAGTGGCAGATAGTTTTAACAACTACTTCTCATCAGTTGCTAGTAAACTGGTGGAAAAACTACCTGTCCAGTCAGGGCAGTATGGTGGAAGTCACATCTTTGACTTTTATTCTCAGCAAGAGGTCAAATCAGATGGCTTCTCTTTTGAAAAGGTGTCAGAGTACTTGAGAAGCTTAAAAACTTAAATAGCTCCAAAGCCACTGGCTTTGACAATATTCCATCTAGATTCTTAAGATATGCTGCTGAGGTTATCACCCCATGTATTACCCATATCATAAACATGTCTATTGAGCAAGGATATTTCCCTAATGATTTCAAGCTCGCCAGAGTAATTCCACTTCACAAGAAAGGGAGTAAATTAGTCCATGGAAACTATAGACCTGTTTCTATTTTGTGTAGCCTGTCAAAGATAATTGAAAAGATTATTTTGAACAGATTGACAAATATTTAGCATCACACAATCTACTCTATGAGTTCTAGTCTGGCTTTCGTAAATCACATTCAACTGACACCTGTTTATTGTATCTAACTGACCACATTAGGAGGGAGGTAGATAAAGGTAATTTTTGTGGTATGATCATGTTAGACCTACAGAAGGCCTTTGATACCGTTGACCATGGTATTTTGGTACGGAAATTAAAAGCCATTGGTATTAATGACTTAGCAGTCAGATGGGTGAGTTCTTACACTGCATAAAAAGACTCAAATCCGGCAATATCCGGGCATGGTAAACTCCTGTGAAATTTGATGTTTGCCGGATGTATGTGAGAGAAAGCGGTTCAGAGTAACACGGAACAGTATATTTCCAGACAAACCCGGAAACCTCACATATGCGGACATATACAGGAATCCGTGAAATTTCACGGACATATACAGCTGAAACACTGCTGGGTGTGAGAGGACTGACAACTGTTAGGTGTGAAGACCTTTCATATGTTAATGACTGACACTAAAGGTGCTGGGTGTTCTCAGAGGGTGGGGTGGCAGGGGAGGACTTCAGGATTGAGAATTCAGAAATAAATAAATTAAGGTCCTGAAACAAAAAACCAACGTCAAAGAACTAGCAATGACTAAAGCCTACTCTAGGGTTGGTTCAAGTCGCCTGTGTCAGGGCCTTAAAACAACTGCATGAAGAAAGTATATCTTAAATATTTATATATATATATATATATATATATATATATATATATATATATATATATATATATATATTAAAACAGACTAAAGACTAAAATAAACACCCTGTCTGAACATACAGTCACAAAAACATCTGAATATTTAATTAAATACATTTAATTAAATAAACAAAGGAAATGAATAGAACAAATAAAGGAAAATGAGCCAAACATTTCAGAATATCAAATTTTATTGTGAAGTTTTACAAATCGCATTGCAAAATGCATTGACACCATTATATGAGATCTGAACTGAGATGGACAATGACATCACGGTTTTCTCCAAAGTGGCGCTAATATATATGAAGAGTTCAGATGCAAAAGCCTCTAAGTGCCATCTGAAATTTTCTTCTAGAATGATCATTTTAATCAAGCTCATATATTTAAGTTCAGTAATTTCACTTAAATGACAATTAATAGGTCATTTTCATTACCATTTAAGTGAATTTACTGAATTTAAATATGCAAGCTTGATAAAAATGATTATTCTAGAAGAAAATTTCTGATGGCACTTAGAGGCTTTTGCATCTGAACTCTTCATATATATATATATATATATATATATATATTTTTTTTTTTTTTTTTTTTTTAAACATTAATCACCACTGAGCCTACTTGAGCTGGACTTGTGACGCTATTTTCTTCTGGAAACAACTTTGTTGCATTATCTTCCTGTGATCTCTGTAAAGCTGCTTTGAAACGCTATATAAATAAAGGGGACTTGATATTTATTAAAAAGGTAGAAGGAACCTGAGCTTTTCTACTCCACTGAATTGAGGTGCGCAAGCAGGCTCACTCGTCTCGGCACACTGTGTCCGAACAGCACTATTAGCTTATAAAGACTGAGGTCACTACAGTTAAAATCTCTTGCTGAGTTAATAGGCAAGGCAAGGCAAGGCAAGTTTATTTATATAGCACATTTCATACACAGTGGAAATTCAAAGTGCTTTACATAGAAGAAATTAAAATAATAAAAAGAAATAAGAATAAAACAGTTTAGAAAAATAAAAAATAAAATACAGTACAAACAGTCGGACGAGCATTGGCACAGTGCTCATTCATTAAATGCATAGTTAAACAGATGTGTTTTTAGTCTGGATTTGAATGTGACTACTGTAGGAGCACATCTGATCTCCTCTGGAAGCTGGTTCCAGCATAATAGCTAAAAGCGGACTCGCCATGCTTAGAGTGAACCCTTGGTATCTCTAGCTGATATGATCCTAATGATCTGAGTGATCTGTTGGGTTTATATTCTGTGAGCATATCTGCAATGTATTGAGGTCCTAGGCCATTAAATGATTTATATACCAGTAATAATACTTTAAAATCAATCCTAAATTTAACTGGGAGCCAGTGTAAAGACCTGAGGACTGGTGTGATATGTTCATATTTTCTGGTTCTGCTCAGAATCCTGGCGGCAGCGTTCTGTATGAGCTGCAACTGTCTTATGGTCTTTTTGGGAAGGCCAGTGAGGAGTCCATTACAATAATCCACCCTGCTGGTGATGAAAGCATGAACAAGTTTCTCTAAGTCTTGTCTGGAAACAAAGCATCTAATTCTTGCAATATTTTTCAGATGATAGTATGCTGATTTAGTTATTGCTTTGACATGACTACTGAAACTAAGGTCTGACTAGTGTCACACCAAGATTCCTGACTTGATGTTTAGTTGTTTGACCCCTAGAGTGAAGGTATGCGTTCACCTTGAGAACTTCATCTTTTGGCGCTTTTCCATTACCAGTACCGGCTCGACTCGACTCGCCTCGCCTCGACTCAGCTCGGCTCGGCTCGCTTTTCGCTCCGTTTTCCATTGCAGATAGTACCTCCACAATAGTACCTGGTCGTCATAGCGACGCGGCAGGAAACTGCAGTGACTTAATCTTTTACGCGAGACTCGCGAGACACACCCGCTACCACACACACAGGACAATGGAGGAAATCGAGTGTATGCTGTTTTTGGATGTTTTTGCTTTTGTTTTTGCTGTTTTTTTATTCGGGATACTCCGTCTGGCGCGTGCAATGATGACGCAGTGAATAGTGACGATTCTCTCTGACCAATCAGCAGTCTGCCTTGTTTTCACGTCACATTTTAGTATCGCCTCAGCTCGCTTAGAACCTCGCCGGAGGTGGTACGAAAAAAAGTACCTGGAAGCCGATACAGGTACAACTTTTACACAGTGGAAAACCAAACAGAGCCGAGTCGCGTCGAGTCGAGCCGAGCCGAGGCGAGCTGGTACTGTGTAGTGGAAAAGCGCCATTTGTTTCCAAATGCAATGACTTCAGTTTTGTCTTTGTTTAACTGAAGAAAGTTTTGACACATCCAACTGTTGACTTCATCAATGCATTGGCCAAGGGAGTCAATGGGGCTGTAATCGTTAGGCGATAGGGCTAAGTAGAGCTGTGTGTCGTCTGCATAGCTGTGGTAAGCAATTTGGTTCTTTCTCATTATTTGGCTCATTGGGAGCATATACAGGTTGAACAGGAGTGGCGCAAGAATCGAGCCTTGAGGGACTCCGCATGTCATGGATGTCCACTCAGACTTATGATCTCCTATACTCACATAATAACCTCTCCCATCTAAGTATGACCTGAACCATTTTAGGACTATCCCAGAAAGCCCCACCCAGTTTTCCAGCCTGTCAAGAAGTATGTTATGATCGACAATACACCTTTAAACTATTAATGTCTATGAACAAATATGTATTTTTATGTTTGTGTGCCTCAGCATTTCTGAGTGAACACCGCTGGTTCACTCACTATTTTTAAGTGTACTGTCGATCACGTGATATGACGTCATGACGTGCGGCCCTAACTGACGTTACCTGAAAAATCTATCCAAGATGGCTACCCTCTCGAGCGACGTGGAATTCAGCATGAAAAAACTTGTAAGTAAACCAAAACACTTCAAAACTACTTTGCTTGTTGTAATATTGTAAGAATATCATATTACACGTGATATTTGACTGTTAGACGAGGCTATTTTTAAGTTGCAAGCGCGGTGTCGCGGGCGCGATTGCCGTCAGTCCACCTGCTAGTGACATAATATCCTGTGTAAGTTACTGTTAATGTTGTGGCAGGGCAATAATGTTAACGTTAGTCAATAACTCTTTTCAGCAAGCGATAGTCCTTCTGTTTTTGAGTGTGTTACTGCTGTTTGTGTTAAGCGCCCTGCTCTGGTAAGTTGCAATGTGATGTTATTCCTACATGCACCCAAATGAGCTAGTGGCTAACGTTAGCAGTTACGTTAACTTTTACTCAAACAAAGTTAAGGTTATGGACATAATAGTTACCGAATGAACTATGCAAGTTTTTATTAAACCTTTACAAACGTCTTTTCATTATAGGTTTAAGTGGAAGGAGTGCAGTAAGCATCCCCCAAAATCAAGGTGACTCAAATGTTAATTTAGGCTGTAACTATTTTTCACCATTTCTTTTATTTGGAGCCTAATTCATTAGCATCAATCAAAAGTCTCTTAAAAATTAAATATCTTGCTGTCTGTTTTTGTGTGTATGTGCAGACCTACATTGTCACCAGAGAGCAACTTTATCGGTAAGTTACATTCACTTGAAATTTTGTATCATTAATTTGTCATTAAAGAGGTTGATTGCATAATTTGACTGGTTTCATATTGATTGTTTTATCTGTGCAGGTGAAGGACTTCTTGGGGAAATGGCCGGCTCTTCGGATTGAATCACAGGTAAAACAGACTCACTTCTCTTTTCTGCCACTCTTCACACATATTTCTATGCCAAATTTTTTACATGTATCACATTCAAATGGAACAGCAAATGCCACTATTCACTGTGTGTAAGAACTATCACTTTGCATGTGACCATGTTGCTCAACAATGTATTTTAATGGAACATGTTGCATCACAAATGTGTTTTCTGTTGCAAATTGAGTATTAGTCTTTTTATATAATTATTTTTGTTTGTTTTTGTTTTTGTAGCTTTGTGCTGAGTTCCAACGCATTACAAACGTCAACATACGGAACCAGTTCTACGCTGTGCTTGACCAACATACACCTGCACTGGTGGCCTTGTATAGGCAGAAGGCGGCACGAACCGGTAAGATATCAGAGGCGCTGCGTGACATCTTAAAGATTTATGAACTGATATGTTTTGTCTCTTATGTTTACTGTGATGACCAACTTATTCAAACTGAAAATTCAGTTTTGTGGTTCTTGCAGATTGTGAATCCATTTAAACGCTTTTTAATTTCAAACTTTACAGGAATCTGTAAGGCGCCTCCATAATTCAGAGAACAACCCACACAAATACGATCCACAAACCGGGTAAGACTGTGTATTGTATGCTGTAAATGTTAGTTTAATCTACTACTATATGGATTTGAAATACCAAAACTGAATTTCATTAATGATGCCTGCAACTTTTTCCCCCAGAATATATTCATCACATAACCTGGCTGTGACCACTTATCTCTTCAAAGAATTAAGGACAACTTTTACAGACGTTGACTCTGAATGTGCAAAAGGTAATCTTAAAGATGTTGTAATCATTTTAATGTCCTCTGTTTTACTTAGTTTTATTGACATTACATTTATTTATGATTTATTTAACAGGTTGCAAGATGTATTTTGAGACTTTGCGGAGGAAGTATTCTTTGGCTCAGCCTGAAAAGGCCCAGAAAAGAAACACTATGAGGAACATTGCAAAGAACTGTCAATGAAAGAGATGGGTAAGTTAAGAAACTGGTTAAGCAGGGTTTTTTTTTTTTTTTTTTTTTTTCAGAATGTAACTATCCTCCTCTCTGTGTTTTAGTGGTTAAATTACTGTCATGTTTTGCAGTTGCTGGAGACCAGGTCCAGTGTTGTACAAACCAACACAGAAAGGGAACTGTGGAAGACTGCAACAATAGAACTGATGTCTGATGAAGATGCTATTGCTGATGGAAGGCCAGTGTGGATGGTGAGGTCTCCACCAAACAGAACCACAGAGTTATCTGCTCTCTGCCAGGCACTACAAACCAGACTAGAGGCTGACCCACGCTACGGCACACCACCAGTGCATCATGGCAGTTTGAAAAATGAATATTTACATATATTTTATATACACTTTCATTTCTATATTTCTTATTTATTGATCTCTGATATTGATTTGTATATTTGTTCCTTTTTGATGTGCATGTTGCTTATCTCCACGTTTTGTATTTTATTCCTTTACACCTTTGTTCACATTTCTTTTTCCCCATTCATTTTAATGTATGTTTATAATGTTCTTTGGAATGTTCATGTTATATTTGTTTTTGTTCCTTTACATTTTCATCCCTTCAAATATGTTTGTTCCCCCATTCCTTTTTAATGCTTGTTTATAATGCTCTTTGGAATGTTTTATTTACCTTAATACAAATGTCAGACTTTCTCATTGTTCTTTGTGTGTGTTTTTAAAATTATATTTGAATGTATTAAAATTGGGGTAAGGGGGGGTTAGTGTATACTGAGCAATATCTGCATAGCTGGCCTATAACCAATCAAATCACTGTGCGATAAGGCCTAGGGTGGGCTATGTTCTAAAAGTAACCAATCAAATCACTTTCCTGGGTTTTCAATGTGTCCTGTCCTCCAATAGTGGTCTGGGTAATGGGAGTGGTTTTAAAAGAAAAGGACCAATAGGGGGAAGGCCAAAAGGTGCACAAAGGTGTGAAAATGTTCTCTTGAAAAAACCTTTGATGGGATTACTTGCCATGGCAACAAATGGCTGTAGCACGGAAGTATACGTCCACAACATACATCCGATTTGGTATCATTTTGGATGTATACGGATATATACAGACCCATGAAATTTGAGCTATCCGGCCAGTATACTCCTGGATTCTTCCAAATTCCAGCAGTGTATACAGGAGTATACTGGTCCGGATACACCTCTTTTCATGCAGTGTTATCTGAAAGATAGGAAGCAGGTGGTGGATATTGGAGGAACAATGTCTCAACCACAATGTATAGAATGTGGGGTTCCTCAAGGGAGTGTCTTGGACCCACTTTTTTTCCTTCTATATATAAATGACCTTAAGTCTGTATGTTCATGTGAACTTTTTTTTATATGCAGATGATTCTGCATTATTGCTTTCACATAAAGATAAGAACATAGTTGAAAGAACTCTCAGTGTAGAACTATCGAATGTCAGCAGGTGGATGTCAGACAATAGGCTATCGCTTCACTTAGGGAAAACAGAAGCCATACTGTTTGGGTCAAAAATAAAACTGAAAAGATCGCCTGGTTTTAAGGTTTTAGTTGGAGATAATGAAAAGGACTCAGTTAGTTACCTAGGTTGTGTGCTGGATTGCCACTTGTCTGGAGTGGGCAAAGCGCAAAAGGTACTTACCAAGGTAAATCAAAGAGTACGTTTCTTGGCCAGAATCTCAAGGTTTCTGGACAAGAAAGCGATTTTAACTCTGGCAAGTGCTCTAACTCAATTATTTGCTCAATTATTTTAATAGAGTGAGAGATGTTCACAGCTACTCCACCAGGGGCAGCTCTACTGATTTTGCACCTCCTAGAGTTAAGAGTAATTTAGGTAAAGAGTCCTTTTTGTATGTAGCAACAAGCTTGTGGAACAGGTTGCCAGTAAATCTAAAGATGATCGGAAGTTTAGGAGGTTTTAAGCAGGCACCGAAAAAATGGCTCAGTTGCCAATCTTAGTATGACAGTATTTTACTGTTTTGTCTTGATGGTTATATTTTAATACGGATGTGATGATTGATGCTTGATTTGCTGCCACTTGCTCTGTCCCCCCTCCCCCCGGGACCACAATGGAAATAAGCCCTAGGGCTTTATTGTGTTATCCTGGCTTTGTTTTGTTTCTTTTTAATGTATGGTGCAAAGCTGTATCATATTTTAAACAAAAGGGTCAAATAAAATCAATCAATCAATCAATCAATCAATCAATCAATCAATCAGCTGTTTTAACTGAAAGAAACTTGCACTGATATCTTAAAATATGATCCTAATAAAACAGAAAGACAAATCTGAAGTGTCCATAGTTCAAGAAACATTTAAAAAACATCTCGCTATCTAAGAGCGGTCTATTTCTTACCATTTTCTCACTTTATCATGATATATTTGATCTATTGTTTCTTATACATAGGAAAACATTTATGATTTACTACTAAGTCTATTATGCTAATACACTGTAAAACACACACACACACACACACACACACACACACACACACATGTCTGGTTCACTATCTTTGTGGGGACTCTCCATAGACTTAATGGTTTTTATACTGTACAAACTGTATATTCTATCCCCTTACACTAACCCTACCCCTAAACCTACCCATCACACACACACACACACACACACACACACACACACACACACACACACACACACACACACTAACCCTACCCCTAAACCTACCCATCACACACACTAACCCTAACCCTAACCCATCACACACACACACACACACACACACACACACACACACACTAACCCTACCCCTAAACCTACCCATCACAGAAAACTTTCTGCATTTTTACATTTCCAAAAAAAACCTCATTCTGTATGATTTATAAGCTTGTGTACCTCAATTTAGGTCCCCACTGTGACACAAGTCCCCATGAGTCTGTGTGCATTCAGGTTGAAGTCCCCACCGGGATGTACACACACACACACACACACACACACACACACACACACACACACACAGTGTTACTCGATCTTAGTGCTGCATTTGATACTATCGACCACAACATTCTTTTAAATAGACTAGAAAATTATGTTGGCATTAGTGGAATTGCACTAGCATGGTTTAAATCATCCTTATCTGACCGTTATCAGTTTGTAGCAGTAAATGAAGAGATGTCTCATCGATCACAGGTTCAGTATGGCGTACCTCAAGGCTCAGTACTCGCTGCTGTTCACTCTGTACATGCTACCATTAGGAGATATCATTAGGAAACATGGCATTAGCTTTCACTGTTATGCTGATGATACTCAGCTCTATATTTCTTCAAACCTAACGAAACTTACCAATTCACAAAATTAACGGAATGCATAGCTGATATAACAAACTGGATGACTCGTAATTTCCTACTTCTAAATTCTGAAAAAACAGAGATTCTAATTATTGGACAAAAAACTTCCTCACGTAATAACCTAGAATACTGTCTAACACTTGATGGCTGCTCTGTTAAGTCTTCGTCGTCGGTTAGGAACCTGGGTGTGCTCTTTGATACCAATCTTTCATTTGAAAGTCACGTGTCCAGTATCTGTAAAACTGCATTTTTCCATCTTAAAAATATATCTAAATTACGCCATATGCTCTCATTGACAAATGCGGAACAATTAGTTCATGCGTTCATGACCTCAAGGCTAGATTATTGTAATGCTCTACTGGGTGGTTGCCCTGCACGCTTAATAAACAAACTACAGCTGGTCCAAAACGCAGCAGCTCGAGTTCTTACCAGAACCAGGAAGTATGACCATATTAGCCCGGTTCTGTCAACACTGCACTGGCTCCCTATTAAACATCGCATCAATTTTAAAATATTGCTGATCACGTACAAAGCACTAAATGGTTTAGCTCCGCAGTGCTTGAGCGAGCTCTTAACGCATTATAGTCCGTCACGTCTATTGTGATCTCAAAATTCCGGCCAGTTGATAATACCTAGAATATCAAAATCGACTGCAGGCGGCAGATCCTTCTCCTATTTAGCACCAAAACTTTGGAACAGCCTTCCTACCATTGTCCGGGAAGCAGACACACTCTGTCAGTTCAAAGCTAGACTAAAAACACATCTCTTTGACCTAGCGTTCACATAATACATTATAGACTTCTATAATTCAATGTTAGGCTGCATAGATTAGGTCAGCTGGAACCGGGAACACTTCCCATAAATCCTGATGTACAATCATAAGAAGAATGGCATCTACGCTAATTTTAGTGTCTTTGTTTATCCCGAGGTTTTCCCGCAGCCTGCCGGATCCAGGCCGTATCCAGATCTGATGAAGGACCTTCGCCTGGACCCGATGAAAACGCTGTGCTGAAGTGCCAACTAGTCTCTCCCAATGGAGGTTCCCTTTGCCACTCTACAGATAAAGCGTTGTCGGGAAACTTGATTCGCGTATCTACCCTGAATTGATAAAATAAAATAAAATTCTGTATCAAAATTATAAGGAAACACCAGTACTTTGTTTAGGCTTGGCTTGTAGGGAATTACAAACCTGCGTACATATATTCAAACACACATAACTATAGAACCAATTCTTAATGCGCATCTGAACGCCATCAGCGTTTCTCACAGGTTCGCGTTTAAAGTCTGTGTAGAGAGAATTGTGTCGTCTTAGCGGCCCCTAATTTAATAACAAATGATTGTTGCGACGAAAGCGAATCAATCAAAACTAACTTTAGCTGGAAAATAACTTTACTAAAGAACCGCTATAAAGCCAAAACAATCTCTGTTACCATAAATTATACGTTTATCTCTGTAAAGCTGCTTTGAAACAATCTACATTGTTAAAAGCGCTATATAAATGAAGATGACTTGACTTGACTTGACACACACACACACACACACACACACATATAATCTGTAATAATCTTAAGGTCACCATGATATCAGCATAATAACAGCGACTCAAGGTCACACAACCAAAGCTCTACTTGCCTTGTGCTCTTTTAATGTTTCAAAGCAGGGTTAACAAAAGGTCACAGCTCCTAATGGATTTCTGTGAAGTGCTCTAGTGTATCAGTAACTCCATATTTCTGTAATAAAATACAAAGAAAGGCAGCTCTCAGCGAGGGGAAATTACTCCAACTTAACCAAAAAGCAAGAGATAATAGAGGAGCGGTGTGTGTGTGTGTATGCATTTCCATTTCCACATGCTTCCAATCAGTGCTGCTTTATTTCTGTCTGCACCTCAGCCCCACTGACCTTTGCAAAGGCCCTTGGCTTTATGAGACAGAGCGACACGCGTCATATTCTGAAAACCACGCCCACACCGGATCCACTTTTGTGTCCTTAAAGCGCTTGTTTTTTTGGGGTCGACAGGTTATTAACTTATTTCTGGGTTTTTTAGCTTGTTTGCTGTACACCTTGTCACAGAGCAGCTTTTAGACATTGTTTTGTTTTTTTGTTATAAGTCAGAAATGACAAGGAGGAAGCTTCACGCAATGCAAAGTCATTGGAGACCATTGGATTGCCCCCCCCCCCCGGTGTGGGCGTGGCCTAAATGTGCTCCTTCTCTATTCACTTCTTTTAAAATAAGTGGTTGCACACTATGAAAACATCTGCGTTTAGATATTTATTTTAAGTTTAGGCTACTACTTGTTTTTTTAGTAGTTGCAACTCATCTATTTTGTGTATAGTTTACTCACTGAAAATGATTGAAGCTTATTAGAATCAAATATAGTGAAACTTTTGACTTCACATGATTGTATTTAAATGTTGCCATTCTGCTTAAAAGGAAAGTAAGACAGACTATGAAACATAATTATTTACCAGATTTACCCTTGATGTGTGACTACAGTTTAGCTATAATCAGTTAAATATGTTAATCATATATCTAATTAGGGAAAGTGGGGCAAGATGTCAAACTTTGACAGCAATGATGATTTCTCATATTGTACCCCAAAGTCTTATCTATGAAAAGTAGTTGAAAATGTCCGCCTTTTATATTGCTGAAGACAAAGACTGGCACATAAATGTGACAACTAAGTCACCACAGTCACAACACTCTCTAAATGAACTCATCCAAAATAATCTGCTAATCAACAGATTTATTGAGATTGGTAATTATTGTCAAGAGATATTATTTAATTAGCCTGGACATTCACTGCACCTTTCACTTTACACTGGACCATTCACTGCAGTTCCTTTAAACTCTTTTGGTGCATTCATCTAAGTTGGAGGAAATGTTGTTGAAGCAACTAATAGTGGCAAGACTGGTTACAGTACACGAGTCAGGCATGAGAATACAGTACACAAGTCAGGCCCTTGTCTATAGCAAGATGTAGCCTCATTACCTCCCAGCAGAAAGGGGATCTTCATGGATACACATCAATGGACCGCTTGCACTGAGCTTCGTGACTCACTTCCGTTTTGAAATAGTACATCTCCCTTATTTCCGGTTGTGTATATTTTCCAATGTACTGTAGTGGCCAGTTGTTACACATTACACATTGAATGCAATTACATGCAAAGTATAATTTATCATATGCAAAAAAATGTCTAGCTTAATCATATCAATCATCAATGGAAGGAACAGTGAGACTCTTTCATCAAGCAACTTATTTTTTACTAGCTACAAACTGAGTAGAATATACCCTCATAAAAACAGCATTTTGATTTAACAAAGTTCTTACACATGAATTATAAGAATTAGGATAAATGATTAATCATCATGCAATTCAAAACATTTGGATAGAATATTCCATTTCATTTGGTTGAATATAGGTTATATTACTTTGTAGATTACATAATGAGGTTAGTAGGCAGAAAATATGTGAAACTCTAAGGCACAAATGTTATTTTGTGTTGATACAGATTGTCTTCTTTTACATATAAACGCAATGGCATGCTGTGAATATTCTTGTTTTGATTGATTGAGAAGACATACAGTACATACAGAAGAAAACAATGATGGTGATATAGTGCCATCTGCTGGTACATCAAGCAAATACCTTGCAATCTCTCATACAGACATCTCATACTGTCTTGATCTCTGACAAATGCAAGCCACAGGGTAATATAGTGCACTGCTCTTTGGGTGTGGCTTTCAAAAGAAGTAACTCTTTTATAAATAATGAACAATCTTGCATTGGAGACACAGAATGAGGTAAAGACATAAGTGCAAATTGCATTTCACTTTTGCAGGCATGAAGATTCAAGTATTCTGGGAAATAGTAAAAAAATAAAAACAACCAAATAACAAAAAACTGTATCCCTGAAATAGAGAATTAAATTCTACATACATTTCCAACATGCACCTGTTTTGTTTTTTTTTGTTTTTTTTACAATTGCATGTATTGTATTTCTAGCTGATTTTCAACATTCAAATAGGAAGGAGGAAGGTGAAAGACTGATAGAATAAGTAATAAAGGTAAACTAATATAAAATCTAACTTTGTTACCTTGTTTGATTAAATAAGGACTTAAATGCAACATTTTTACATCAAATCCAGCTCAAAGTGCATCACAGCAGAAAGTAAAAACATTAAGAAAGAGATAGTTACAGTGACATTACCTTGATGTAAAAAAAAATAAAAAATAAAAAATAAAAATAAATTATACATCAACTTGTATTTTTTTTTTTTTTGTATTCATGCAGGTTTCATATAGTTTTGAAAAACGTATGCTATTCTCACTAATTTTGAATAAATTATGAATAAATTAAGACAAAAAATTAGTGTCAAAATAGTGTCAAAAAGTAGGAAAACAATTACAGAGTCAAACTGATAAAAGTAAAAGCCAGATTTCACTCAGATCTTCTCAATCTCTTGGCATTCTGGTGGATCAGCCTGACTTTGCAATTGTTGACTATATTTAGGACGTCCATTAGCTGTATCTTTCTTATTCCACTCCTCAGTGATCTCTGCCAGTGTCCTCCCTTTGGTTTCAGGTAAAGTGAAACTGATAAAAAGACAAGCAGCCACACAAACAGCGCAGAAGGGAATGAAGCAGAACTGTCCCAGGCCATTAACTATGAATGGAAACGCCATTCCTACGATGAAAAGATTAAGCCACATCATGGATCCGGCAACCATGTAAGCTGCGGGACGTGTCAGTTGGTCAAAGAGTTCAGCTGGGAGGATCCCGGTGACTCCTGCGGGACCCATGCCAAAACTGAAGATGTAGGCGAACACGCAGGCCATACTCAGATACGGCATGCCGGCCACTTTGCCCTCCAGCGAAAGAGCAACAGTGAAGACCACCGCCCAGCAAGCCATGAACAGATACCCGCCTGCGAGGAGTAACCTGCGTCCAACATTCTCGATCAGTAGATTACAGGCCAAAGCAGCAGTGAACTCACAGGCACCCGTGCCGATTGTGACATACTGAATCTTGTCCATTGGAATACCGGCTTCCTGAAAGATATAGGAGGCGTAGAAGTAAATGGAATCATTTCCACACAGCATCATGGCACTGCTGGCAGCCATTACAATGCAGAGCTGCCTGCGGAGACTTCTGTCTCGGATCAGTTCCCACAGTGTCTTGGCATGGGCATCACCCGCTCCTGCCCGCTCCTGGAGAATCTCTTCCATCTCTTCAGTGAAAACACTGCACGCTCTGAGGCGTTTCAGGGCCTGACCGCACGCCTCTCTATCCCCTCGGTCAATGAGCAAGTAACGTGGGCTCTCTGGAAACCAGGGCAAGGTGATCAGCTGTACTAGTCCGGGGAGAGCATTGCTTGCCAGTAGATAAGGCCAGAGAAACTCACTCCCCAAAACTTCAGTCAGACCCATTATCTGGCCCATCAGGATCCCTAGAGCAGTGAAAACAGCCGAAGAAAAGGCAACGGCACCTCTCAGGTTCTTAGGTGCACTTTCTCCGAAGTACATGGGCTGGACGTTCATACTAACACCAGCATTTACCCCCACAAGCAGACGTGCCAGAATGATCATCTCAAAGGACTCAGCCGAGCGACTGCTCAGAGCCAGGACTGCACTCAGAAAGAGAAAGCTGTTGTTCAGCAGAAGGGAACCCTTCCGTCCAAACTTAATAGCCATTGGGCCAGCAAGCAGGGATCCCAAAAGTCCTCCGAGTGAGTAAGTGGAAACAATAAAGGTCCATATCAGTGTCACCTGACTAGGCTCAAGAGCTGTACCCCATCTCTCCATACAGGTCTCATTAATGAACTTCTGAATATAAGATGTGGGTGCATTAATGATAGAAATATTATAGCCATACTGAAAAGTGCCACCAATGGCTGCAGAGCACACAGTTAATGCAAGAGTGCGTGTGCATCCTCCTTGCTTCGTAGTTTCATTCATTTTTAAAATAAATAAATAAATAAATTCTTATTTATATAGTCAAAAGAAAGAAGTAACTCACATGTAAACATCTATACCATTATTGACCAATTATAAAAATATCTAGCAGGAAAAAAGGCACGTGCTGTCCCCGGTGATCTCCTGTCATTGAACTGTGCGATGCAGCTGGAGCACTTCCTCAAAAATTAGGTCAGTCTGTCGCTCTTTCAAAATAAGAGTCCTTTTGTGTGCAATATAATTACAGTTCCAATGAACACTGTAAAACGACCCTCAGGTGAAAGACTCAATAAGCCTTTCTTAAACTGTAAACACTTTAAACCTTCTGACAGTGATCTTGAAGTGGTGATATCATGACTGCAGTTACTCTCAGATCATAAACTGGGGAACAATAGTCCATTAAATACATGGAAGAAGGGAAGAAAAAGAGAGAGGAGAAAAAATAAGAAGGGACTTTTAGAGAGACTACTTTCCTAATGTTTGTGCTGAATAATCCTGCATTTATATTACACTCTTTCCTTTTGCAGGCACTCTTCAACATGTGGGTTCGAATCCATCCAAAGACCTTGTTCATAATATTTTGGATTGAATTAAATAAACAAAACTGTTGAATGCATACTGTTCCCAGGTTAATAAAACATAAGAATGCAATTTATTTGTTGTCTTTTTGACACTCTTTCTTGAATAATAAAATATACCATATTGGTATGTAATATATTATTGAACTGTGTTAGTGTACTGATGAATAATTTAGTTTGGGTACATTCAGTCACTTGCACATTTGTTAGTTCTAGTTAAATAAGCAACCCATAAAACAGTTCGAAAATAGTACACTTTGCAAAAATAACAAAATACTGTATAACATACAATTTATCTTTTAATATTAAAATTGTTATATTGTGTACTGATGTATTATGACAGATAAAGGGAAAAATCACCTGCCAATTTTTTTAAATTTTTATTTTATTTTATCAATATGCCAACAGAACAGTAACAAGTATTACATTAAACATGTAAAATGCCATGTATAATGAAATGTAACAAAATAAGTTAAATAACATTAAACACAACCATTGACAATTGTGAAGTGGTATTAAACAACCCTAACCCAACCTTGCCAACCCAGAGCTCTTTAAGGCTACGTTCAGACTGCAGGTCAGGGGCCGTATGTATAAAACTTCTCAGAAATACTCTTAAATATAATAATCTCAATCTGTTTATTGACTCTGACTTAGTGTCTACATTATCCATAGTGTGTAATCTTGGCTTTATTTTTGATTCACAGCTGACATTTGCTGCGTTTTTCCACCTCAGATATATTGGCAGACTTCGACCCTCTCTATTACCCTCTCTATTACTGCCTGATGCAGAAAGGCTTATCCATGCCTTTATAACGTCGAGGCTTGATTACTGCAATTCACTTTATTCTGGTCTTCCTCATAACTCTATTAAGAAACTTCAGTATCTATAATTCAAAATCTATAATAACTTAATTATCAGAAAAGCGAATGCTTCCCCATTAATGATTTGGCAATGCAAATTAAGCAAGAAGCAGTCCCCTTTCACTTAACACATTCTGGTTTCAAATATCTTGGAATAAACATTACGCGTTCCTTCACCTCTCTTCTTGGGGCTAATTTTACAACTTTAGTTAACCAAATGAAAGCTGACTTTCAAAGGTGGAGCAGTCTACGTCTGACTATTGCAGGGAGGGTACAATCGGTGAATGTCTACCATTATTCCTGATTAAATAATTTTTTCAATCAGTTAACACATCCATTACCTCCTTCATCTGGAAGAATAAAGTTCCAAGAGTTAATAAAGGCTTACTTCAGAGGGGTCGCGATGTGGGGGGACTAGCTCTCCCCAGTTTTATTCACTACTATTGGGCAGCTAACTTGCAGAAAATTTTATTCTGGCTCCATGTGCCAGACACCGACTGGTGTACACTTGAGGCACACTCTTGCCACTCGTCATCCCTCCCTGCTTTGGTGTACTCCTTCCTGCCCACAAAGTGGTCCAGGTTTACCTCCAATCCGATAGTACTGTCCACCCTTAGAATCTGGGCCCATGTAACCCAGGTGATCCAGGCTACCAGTAAAAGAGTTGAAAGTTATGTAAAAAGATGGGAAAATTAATGAAAAGAGAATAAGAGAGAAAAACGAGTGCTTTAGAAGAGAAAGTGTTTCGTCAAATCATTGATCGTGCTGCATTGATTGACACTCCAACGAGCCATTGGTCCACGCGTACAACTGTACTCGTAATGACTCAACTGGGATCTCACCATACGAGTTAATGTTCGGGAGGCAACCCCGGCTACCAGTCGATCTGGCCTTTGGATTACCTGCTGAAAAGTCATCCCAGTCTCACTCGAGCTATGTGAGGAATTTGAAGGATCGACTGAAGGAGAGCTACAGGGTAGCAAGAGAGAATGCTGCAAAAGTAGCTGTGCGCAATAGTTTGATGAGCAAGTGGTCGCTTCATTCCTTGAGGTTGGCGATCGCGTTCTGGTGAGGAATGTCAGACTAAGAGGAAAGAATAAGTTGGCAGATAAGTGGGAGAAAGAGGTTTACGTCATGATCAAGAAAGCTGGCGACTTACCAGTCTATACTGTTCAACCTGAGGGCAAGGATGGGCCGCTCCGCACGCTCCATCGCGATTTGCTACTAGCCTGTGGATTTCTGCAAGAGGAAGACAGAACTGAGTCAGTAAGACAGAAGAAACCCTGCAAGCCCAGAACTCGAGCAAACCCTGGTTCAGGAGAGTCTGAGAGTGAAACCCAGGATTCTGAATTTGAAGATGACTTTGCAAGTTACGTACCTGGGTACTTACCAAGCATTGAGAGCAGGATTCTTTCCAACCATAGACCTTAGGATCAGTCAAAAACTGGGGTTACGTCAGAAGTTTCTCCTGAAATGAAAACTGCAATTAGTACAGACATCAAACTTTCTACCTCAGCGGAGTCACAAGGGAACTTACCTGACCTACCTGATGATGAAGACGGATGTCTGCGTGATGAACCTGAGAAGGGAAGATTGCAGTTGAAAGACTCTACAGGATCTGATGTCTTAAGTGACATGCCTGTGCAGAATGGACAGCAGGACCAAGAGTTTGATAAACCCCCATCTGGGACTCTCAATGGAGAGGATGAGAGGAATGATGGCTTTACACAGAACGAATCTGTTTATTTGAGGAGTCCCCGAGACAGCTTACTGGAGATTGGCCAGAGTTTGGCAGATGTTCCTAGACGCTCACAAAGGCATTGTGAACCACCAAGAAGGCTACAGTACTCCACGTTGGGTAATCCCCTTTCTCTGGTTGTGCAGTCATTACTGCAGGAGCTCAGTGCAGCTTTCACTGTGTCATTGGGGGAGCCCTCTTCTCTTGGAGATAACCCTCAGAAAATGTGTAGTGAGAATCCTACTGCAGTGACTTTGCAGCCTAAAGGATGCAGCGGGACCTGTATATATTCAAAGCGTGGAGACTGTAACCCGGGTGATCCAGGCTACCAGTAAAAGAGTTGAAAGTTATGTAAAAAGATGGGAAAATTAAGGAAAAGAGAATAAGAGAGAAAAACGAGTGCTTTAGAAGAGAAAGTGTTTCGTCCAATCATTGATCGTGCTGCATTGGTTGACACTCCAACGAGCCAATGGTAGCAGCGCACTGAGACTGCGCCGGCGACACTGCCGCTGTCGGAGACATTGAGAGAGAGCGAGCGAGCAAGTCAGACGAAGCATATGCACACTGAGTGATTTCCAGATACTCTGCATCAAAAAATAGATATTGAGAAAGAGAAACTTCAATGCAATCAAAAGATTACATTTCTGAGTGAACGTAGAAGAGCTGATGTCGAAGTGAGAAGACAAAGAGGCAGAGAATCGAGAATAAAGGCCGATGTAGATACACGGAGCACCAAAGCACTGCAAATTATCTTCTTATTGATTAAGTTGTGAAATTCTTGCCTTGGTGAGTTGTTTTTTTTTAATATTGACTTGACATTTTACAAGAAAACTGTTGAAGACAAATCAAATCAGTAATGTAATATTAGCGTTTATATAGGCCGCTTATGCATAGTGTGTGAGCTAGTGCTAATTTGCACGTTGGACTAAAGCTAACCACATGTGAAGATGCAAATTAGTCAATGAAGAGTGACAATGTCGTGTATAAGTGTCGAGATATTGAGTTAATATGTTGTTTGAAGTGTATACATGATATTTGTTGATGAAAGTGTTTGGATTGAAGATTAATTATTGTTCTGCCTTGTATTTTGCAAGGCTGGGTTTTTTTTCTTGTCTTTTGTGTGTTTCTTCTGAGAAATTGTGATCACCATCCTGGACACGTGAGACTCATATGACCGTATGTAAAAGGCGAGCCACCCACGGAGACAATTTGATTGTTAAACTTTGATCTTAAGTTCATCGAAACTGGTATGAGAAATCTTTTCCTTTTTGTTTCTGGACAAACAGGACTGAGACTTTGTTTTTGCATATTTTTCCTCAAGCTTTGAACGGAGAGACATTGATTATGAACTGAACGATTCTAAAGAGTCAACAAATCTTTTGATCTGAGTCATTTGATTCTGAACTGACATTAACTGAATCAATTCAGTGAATCTTGTATATTTGATTCATTTGGCTGAAAAGACGTCTCCGGTTACTTATTGTAACCTTGTTCCCTGAGAAAGCGGAACGAGATGCTGCGCTGCTCAGCGCATTGGGAACATATTTTATCGTGACCAGCTGTGAATAGTGTGTATAACACGTCGATGGAATTGACCCGGAGGTAATATAGCCTCGGTCGGTGACGTCATCGGCGCGCCCCCGCGACACAAGGCTATAAGTAGATGAGCCACAGGTGCATCGTCAGGATATTTTGTCTGAAGAGCAGTCCCGGGACATCTTCAGCACGGCAAAGTAGCGCAGCATCTCGTTCCGCTTTCTCAGGGAACAAGGTTACAATAAGTAACCGGAGACGTTCCCTTTCGAAAGCTACAATCGATGCTGCGCTGCTCAGCGCATTGGGAACGAGAATACCCACGCCGCCGTGCTTGAACATGTCTGGACTCCCACGGTTGTGCAGGTGTGTTTCACAAGAACGTAAGAAGGCCTAGACATTAGCTTGCGATGTTGACTCAAGGACATGAGAGCCCGGAGTGGAATGAACATCCAAACTATAAAATCTTATGAATGTGTGCGGAGAGGACCAACCTGCCGCATCACAAACATGTTGCAAAGGGGCCCCCCTTGCCAGAGCACTAGAAGAGGCGACCCCCCTGGTGGAGTGAGCTCTAAGACCTATAGGCGAAGTTTGCCCACGCGCCTCATAAGCAAGAGCGATAGCATCCCTGACCCAATGAGACATAGTCTGCTTGGTAGCAGCTCCTCCTCTGTTGCTGCCCCCATAATAGACGAACAATTGCTCCGACTTACGCCACTGGCTAGTGCGGTGGACGTAAGCCTGAAGAGCACGGACTGGACACAGCCTATGAGATCTCTCCTGCTCCGGCGTTGAGAACGGCGGGGAGCAGAAAGCCTCAAGAGTGACAGGATGTACAGCCAAAAACGGAACCTTAGGCAGGTAATCAGGATGTGGATGCAAAATCACTTTCACCATACCTGGGGCAAAGTCTAAGCAGGATGGCGAGATAGACAGAGCCTGCATATCCCCAATTCTCTTCAAGGAAGTTATTGCCATCAGAAAAACCATTTTTAGAGTCAGAAGTTTATCAGACGCTGATTCTATTGGTTCAAAGGGGGTGTCAACCAGACCCTCAAGAACTATAGCTAAATCCCATGAAGGGACCTTGGTTCTTACTGGAGGCCTCAGTCGCCTGGCTCCCCGAAGAAAGCGTGAGAGCAGAGGGTGTCTCCCAAGTGGCGCCCCGTCAACTAAGGCGTGGCAAGCCGAAAGAGCGGCCACGTAAACCTTAAGAGTGGCAGGACATGTGCCTGTTGATAATTTCTCTTGCATGAAGTCCAGCACTGAAGCAATCTGGCAGTTAACTGGATCTACATTGTGTTCAACACACCACCTTTCAAAAACACCCCACTTAATAGCATAACTTCTTCTAGTAGAGGAAGCCCTAGCACTCAGAATGGTCTCAATAACATCCGATGAAAGCCCAGTGTCTCTTAATTGGTTCCCATCAGGGGCCAAACATAAAGATTCCACAGGTCGGGCCTGGGATGGAATATCGTGCCCTCCGCCTGAGACAGAAGGTCCCTCCTCTCCGGAATCGCCCACGGCGAGCCGTCGAGGAGAGCTATTATCTCCGAGAACCACACTCTGTTCGGCCAACGTGGCGCTATCAGCAAGAGGCAAGACCCTTGTTGGCGAACTCTGGCTAGAACTCCCGGGAGCAGAGAAACTGGAGGAAACGCATACAGGCGCATTTTGGGCCATGTGTGCGCCATCGCATCCAGACCCAGTGGAGCTGGGTGACTCAGAGAGAAGTAAAGGGGACATTGCGCTGTCTGTTGTGAGGCGAAGAGGTCCACCTCCGCTTCGTAAAATTTGGTCCAAATCTGTTTCACTACTTCTGGGTGGAGCTTCCACTCCCCCGTCGGTAGTGTCTGTCTGGACAATAGATCTGCTCCCACATTCAAATGCCCTGGGATGTATACTGCCCTGAGTGACAGGAACTTGCCCTGGGCCCAGAGAAAAATCTGCCTCGCTATTCTGTTCAGATTGCGTGAGCGCAGACCTCCCTGGTGATTTATATACGAGACTGCTGCTGTGTTGTCCACCCGCACTAGGACATGACAGCCCCTCAATTGATGGAGAAAATATTTCAGAGCCAGAAATATGGCCATCAGCTCGAGGCAATTGATGTGCCAATCGAGCTGATGACCCTCCCATTCCCCTTGAGCTGGACGGCCATCCAAGACCGCTCCCCAGCCTGTCAGGGAGGCGTCCGTCGTTAGCAGTTTGCGACGACACGGCGCCCCTAGAGTGGGACCCAAGGCGAGGAACCGGGGTCTGAGCCACAGAGATAGTGTACGAAGCCCTCGGCGCGTCACTTTTATTAGCCTTTGAGGATTGGCTCTTGGATGAAAACCTCTGGCTTTTAACCACAACTGAAATGGTCTCATGTGCAACAGCCCCAGAGGAATCACCGTGGAGGCTGATGCCATGAGACCTAACATTCTTTGATACTGTCGAACAGTACGATCTTGGCCTAGCTTGACTTTGGTCATGGTCTGCCGAATGGTCTCGATTCGAGCGGGAGACATTTGTGCCCGCATCGTAACCGAATCCCAAACGATCCCGAGATAATTCGTTCTCTGAGCAGGAGAAAGAACACTTTTCTTGGTGTTGAGTTTCAGCCCTAGAGAAACTAGATGAGCTAACACGATGTCTCTGTGTTGGAGCGCCATCTCTCGTGATTGTGCTAGTATTAACCAATCGTCTATGTAATTCAAAATGCGAATGCCCTGGAGTCGTAATGGAGCCAGTGCTGCATCCATGCATTTTGTGAATGTGCGGGGTGACAGTGCTAGACCGAATGGAAGAACCCGAAATTGGTACGCTTCGCCCCCGAAAGCGAACCTCAGGAACTTCCTGTGTTGTGGCAATATTTCTATGTGAAAATATGCGTCCTTCAGATCGATCGTGACGAACCAATCGTGATGTTGTATTTGCGACACGACCGTCTTGACGGTTAACATCTTGAACTTGAGTGCTTTGACTGTGCGGTTTAAGCCTCGAAGATCTAAGATTGGACGCAACCCCCCATCCTTTTTGGGTACTAGGAAGTATCTGCTGTAATAACCTGACTCCCTCTCTGGGAGAGGAACACGTTCTATGGCCTCTTTGCTCAGAAGAGTTTGCAGCTCTTGCGACAGTACATGCATCTGCTCCGGTTTCACGGTAGTGAAAATCACGCCGTTGAAACGCGGAGGACGACGAATAAATTGGATTCTGTATCCTAACTGTACTGTGCTTAATACCCACGCAGAAACGCCCGGCAGAAGTTCCCACGCTGCCAGACTTTCTGAGAGTGGTATTAATTTTAATACTTCCTTTTGAGGGGATATTAGATGTTCCGTGTCCGGAATGACAGCCGGAAACAACGGAACATCTAATATTTCGCTGGAAACCGCTGCCCCCCGAAGCACGAGAGGTGGCGGGGATGGAGAGGTTTTGTGAGGGTAGCGGGAAGGGACGAATAGATTTTGAACGCGCCCCATCCCGCGGGGGACTACCCCCACTAGATTGGGCGCCAGACCATCAGGACTTCCTCTTTCTATTGATGATAGTCCTGAGGTCTGGCTTGGGAGGTTGCTGAGCCTGGCGAGTCTGCCTCCAGTCTCTCTGAGGGGGAGCGCGACTCGCCACGCTCTGCTTTTTTACCTCCCTGACTTTTGAAGGACCGGGGCGGGGCTGGGTGGCAGACGGCCCCTCCCCTTGAGTGCGGCGAGGAAGAAACTGCACGAACGCTTCCTCGTGTTTCTTGACTTCCTTAAAGCGTGTGACAACGGTGTTAACCGCGTCACCAAACAGCCCAGATGGAGATACGGGAGAATCAATAAGAAACAAACGATCTTTTTCCTTAATCCCTGTCAGATTAAGCCACAGATGCCTCTCCGTGCTGACTAAAGCAGACATAGAACGGCCGATGGCACGGGCCGTCTGCTTGGTCGCACGGAGAGACAGATCTGTGGCACGACGAAGCTCCGTGAACGCTTCCTCGTCGATCGTACTGCCCACACTCAAATCCTTCAACAGGTCAGCCTGGTACGCCTGTAACACTGCCATAGTGTGCAGCGCAGCACCAGCCTGACCTGCAGCTTGATAAGCTTTCCCCACTAATGATGATGTTATACGACAGGGTTTAGTGGGGAGGGTAGGTTTCTTTATCGAAGATGCCGATTCGGGTGAGAGATAGCCCGCGAGCGTCTCTTCAACCCGAGGCATCTCCGTATACCCTCGCGCTTTCGCACCCACGATAGTCGAAAAAGTCGACGTCGAGGGCACAAAAACGCGAGAAGTATATGGTTTACTCCATGACTTAGACAGCTCGTCATGGAGGTCCTCGAAAAAGGGGAGAGACTGATGTAATGTTCTCTCCCCCCTGCCACCGGACAGAAACCTATCCTCAAGCTTACTGGGTTTGGGGGTCTCTTGGTCGCGTGGCCAGTCAAGCTGTAACCTGGCCACCGCGCGAGTCACCACCTCTAGCAATTCCTCGACAGATCTTTTTTCACGGGAGGAATGCTCAGAGGCTGGCTGCTCGTTATGATCTGACGAACCAAGAGATATATCATCCCCCTCGTGAACCGAAGAAGCACCGGAGCGCGCTTCGAGATCACGGGAAGGGATGTTAGGATCTGGTGACGCAGCAAGCGAAAGGGACGGACCCGTCTCTTGCTCGTCATGCAGATCCATACGAGAGCCCCACGATGGTAATGCGGGTGCGGACTGGAAATAGTTCAGATGGGAGCGGAGCATCTTAACTGTGAGCTGATCACAATGCTCGCACCCGCCCTTCTCTATCGCCAGTACCGCGTGCTCTTCCCCCAAACAAACAAAGCAATAATCGTGTGTATCCAGCTCAGACATGGGGCGGGAGCATGGAGGAACACAGCGCTTATTGCTTTGTTGACTCATTTCACTTCTTTTTTTACTTTTTAAACTCTATGATGTAGCGAGAGAGAAAAAGATTTTTGAAATGAGAGAGATGAAAATTCTGCACACTGCCTGTAGTAAACTAACTCCTAGCAACAGATCTGTATCAGAACGAAGGTAGAGAGAGTTTCAACGCACACACTGCACAGTAATGGTCTGAAGACAAAAGACCTGACGATGCACCTGTGGCTCATCTACTTATAGCCTCGTGTCGCGGGGGCGCGCCGATGACGTCACCGACCGAGGCTATATTACCTCCGGGTCAATTCCATCGACGTGTTATACACACTATTCACAGCTGGTCACGATAAAATATGTTCCCAATGCGCTGAGCAGCGCAGCATCGATTGTAGCTTTCGAAAGGGAACTGTGCTATATTTTGAAGGGAAAGAGTGATTTGAATTATTGACAGAGGTGGAAAGAGTACTAAAATATTCTACTCAAGTAAAAGTACCATTACTTCAATGAAATTTTACAAGTACAAGTCAAATTACAGGTCTAAATATCTACTCAAGTAAAAGTAAAAAGTAGCTCATTTAAAATTTACTCAGAGTAAAAGTTACTGAGTTACTTTTTAAACCGCGGGGGTGGGGCGGAGTGGGGTGGGGGACTCTCCCAGGTTGTAGATTTTCACAGTATGATAACCATCTCAGAAATTATTAGGGTTTACAGTATTAATCAATTATTAAATAAATAAATAAACGGTATTATTAAATTATGGTTGTTATTATTATTATCATCAGATAAAATGAGGTTAAATGAATGAAAACAGGGTTTTTTTGGTTGAACAAATGCTTTTATTATAACAAACTCGAAAACCATTTGGTTTGGTTTGTTTATTAAAATTTCAATAAAAATTGTCTAATCAACTAAATTCAATAATTGATAATGAATCAAATCAACAATTTATTTTTTAACATTAGTAATTTATTAAAATGTTTAAAAATAATAGAGTCCTATGAAATGTATTTTATTCAGAATTTTTTTATTTTTTTTTTATGAATAAATCAGTGGTAATCAAATGAAAATTTACATTTTTATCCTTTTATTTTTTGGGGAACAGATTTACTGAATTAAATCATGGACAAAAAATATTCCTTAAATAATATTTAAATAAATTGTCTCAAATAAAATGATGAAAATGCTCATTAGGCGTTCTCTCAGAGCAGCTCTGGAAATGTCCATGTATTCATGTTCTCGTATTGTTTGAGAAAACACCTTGAGCTTGAGTATGTATAACGTTAGACGAAGCAACGCAGCTCATTCCCACAGAGACACGCAGATCAAGCGAGTATGCAGTCTTTTTGTGCTTTAATATTCACAGACCATGTCGCGATTTGATTTAGTGCACAGCTCTACTTTCGATTTAGTTATCCATCCATCAGTTTGCGTCTTTTACTTGACATTTGCGTTTTAAGGTCCTTGCTCACTGAGTCCGAAATTCGCGTCCGAAATTTTCACATAAAAATAAATACGACCTCACGTCTTGATGTTCTGCGTTTTTCGCATCCGTATCAAGCATTTTCAATGGTGTTTTGACAATTCATAGCCACCGTCGAATGACGAATACGAAAATTTTGGACTCAGTGTGCAAGGCTACTGTAAATTCAATTTGCATGACTGGATTCCGGGATTCCTTCTGCATAAACGGGACATACCTTTATCCGTGCAGAGGGATGGTGTTCTACGTGTTTCCTCCTTTTTCAGCCACTTTGCATCCACATTTTTTGCAAATTGTATCTATCCTCGTTCCTCGAAGACAACCGCGCGCAGTCGTTTACTGCACATCCAAATATTGCCCATACTGACAACGGTTCGCTTTCGACGGTGTTGCGTCACTTCACTTTTTTTCTTTTGCACATTTGTTCTCCCGCACTTGCAGAAGTTTCCGTAGCGCGATTTCCCTCCTTGTATTATTATTATTTATTTTAGTTATTTTTTTACTCAGTAACGGATATTATTTAAAATGTAGCGAAGTACAATACTTCAATCAAAACGTACTTAAGTAAAAGTAAAATTACAGATTTTAAAAACTACTTAAAAAAGTAGAAGTACACAAAAAAACTACTCAATTACGTAACGCGAGTAAATGTAATTCGTTACTTTCCACCTCTGATTATTGAGTTGTAATATTTTGTTTTGAAAACGTTATTTATTGTTTCCTTCAGTTTTTTTGGGGTTATAATCATATAATAATACTCATTCAGTTTAAAGTAGTGCATAGGGCTCATTTCAGTAGGGCTAGGTTAGCAGATATATATCCAGGAACGGACGGGAGATGTAATAGATGCTCCCTCTCTCCAGCTGATTTAACACATATGTTTTGATTGTGCCCCCGTGTAAATCAATATTGGTCATCTGTTTTTCAAACTATATCCGACGTCATAAAAATTCAAATTAAGCCCTGTCCGTTGATTGCAATATTTGGTATTCCAAAGGAGAGCTTAACTTTAACCCGGGACCAATCGGACATTATTGCTTTTATATCACTTCTTGCCTGTCGTTGAATCTTATTGGTTTGGACATACGCTATTCCACCAGCGGTGGCCGCATGGTTAAGGGATGTTTTATTTCTTTATATGTTTATTAAAATCAATGGTCAACTACGTTAATGTGGTGGGAACTGAGTAGCCTGACTGACAATTGTGAAACTGTGAGTTTAAAGCCTTGTTAACCAACTGGGGTTAACAAGGGGTCAACTGGGGTTAACAAGGACTGGGAACTGGGAACTGCTTGTTTTCAGTGTGTAGATCCTTAAACTGTTTTGAAGAAGTGTAACAAACAAAATGGAAAAAAATTCTGTTTTCCCAGAATGTTGTCAAAATATGGGGGGCGGGAACGGTGGGACAAATGGGGGGGGAGGGGGGATTAAGCTAGACTGTAACGCTATTTTCTTCTGGAAACAATCTTTGTTTCCAGAAGAAAATAGCGTTACAGTCTAGCTTAAGTAAGTTCAGTGATGTTTCATTTTGTTGTAAAAAAGTTAATAATTTAGTTAATTTATATATATAGTCGCTCTGGAGAAAACCTTGATGTCATCATCCAGTTCAGTTCAGTTCTCATATAATAGTGTCAATGCAGGCAGATCAATATTATTATTGAATATTAAATTAAATGTTAAATTTAATGTCCCCAACTAAGGAAGCCAAAAGCCAATGGCAACAAAGGTGAAAAAAGGCGATAAAGGTGACAGTGGCAAGGAACCAAAACACCATCAGGTGACGAATGGAGAAAAAAAACCTTGGGAGAAACCAGGCTCAGTCGGGGGCCAGTTCAGACTAACTAAATAGTATTGCTTTCAATATAAAAACCAATGAAAATGTAAAAGAACACTAAAACTAGAAAAAAAGTTTGTTGAGACAAACTTTAAGTTGGCTTGAGAAAGCCGGACCAGAGAATTTGAAGAAGTTAAAAGTAGTTAGAAGTTTGAAGTAGTTTGAAGTTTAAAGTAGTTTAAATTTTGATTGATAAGTTAGTTAGAAAGAAAGAATAGTTAGAAAGAAAGAAAGATAACTTAAAAAGAAAGATTAGTTTGAAAGATAGATTAGAAAGAAAAAAGATCAATTAGAAAGAAAGAAAGATTAGTTTGAAATAAATAAAAATAAAGATAGAAAGAAAGAAATATTAGTTTGAAAGGAAGAAAAGGAAAGATAGATAGAAAGAAAGATTAGTTAGAAAGAAATAAGAGTTGGTAATAAAAATTAGTTAGAAAGAGAGAAAGAAAGATAGATTAAATAGAAAGAAAGTAATATTCGTTAGAAAGAAAGAAAGATAGATTAGTTAGAAAGAAAGAAAGATGGATTACTTAGAAATAAAGATAGATTAGTTAGAAAGAAAGAAAGATAGATTAGTTAGAAAGAAAGATAGATTAGTTAGAAAAAAGAAAGAAAGAAAGAATAGATAGATAGATTTATAGATAGATATAGTTTAAAGATAGATAGATAGATAGATAGATATAGTTTAAAGATAGATTTAAAGTAAGAAAGAAAGAAAGAAAGAAAGATTAGTAAGAAAGAAGGAAGGAAGGAAGGAAGGAAAGAAAGAAAGAATGAATGGTGGATTAGTTAGAAAGAAAGAAAGAAAGAAAGAAAGAAAGAAAGAAAGAAAGAAAGAAAGAAAGAAAGAAAGAAAGAAAGAATGAAAGAAAGAAAGATAAGTTGATTAGAAAGATATATAGATTAGTTAAAAAGAAAGAAAGAAAGAAAGAAAGAAAGATAGATAGATAGATAGATAGATAGATAGATAGATAGATAGTTAGAAAGATAGATTAGTTAGAAAGAAAGATAGATAGATACGTTAGTTAGAAAGATAGATAGATAGATTAGTAAGAAAGAAAGATAGATAGATACGTTAGTTAGAAAGATAGATAGATAGATAGATTAGTAAGAAAGAAAGATAGATAGATACGTTAGTTAGAAAGATAGATAGATAGATAGATTAGTAAGAAAGAAAGATAGATAGATACGTTAGTTAGAAAGATAGATAGATTAGTTAGAAAGAAAGATAGATAAGTTAGTTAGAAAGATAGATAGATTAGTAAGAAATAAAGAAAGATAGATCAGTTAGTTAGAAAGATAGATAGATTAGTAAGAAAGAAAGATAGATCAGTTAGTTAGAAAGATAGATTAGATAAAAAGAAAGAAAGATAGATAAGTTAGTTAGAAAGATAGATTAGTAAGAAATAAAGAAAGATAGATCAGTTAGTTAGAAAGATAGATAGATTAGTAAGAAAGAAAGAAAGATAGATCAGTTAGTTAGAAAGATAGATAGATTAGTAAGAAAGAATTAAAGATAGATACGTTAGTTAGAAAGATAGATAGATTAGTAAGAAAGATAGATAAGTTAGTTAGAAAGATAGATAGATTAGTTAGAAAGAAAGAAAGATAGATAAGTTAGTTAGAAAGATTGATAGATTAGTAAGATAGATATATATATATATATATATAGATAGATAGATAGATAGATAGATAGATAGATAGATAGATAGATAGATAGGTTTGAAGATAGATAAATTAAGTTTAATTGAGTCTAGGGCTTCAGGGAGTTTAGATTTGAGTTGTAATGGGCCACCATAGTCTTGGCTCAATTTGAACACTCTGCAATGTAAGTCTATGGGATTTTTATGATTTTTAATATTAATTTTTAAGAAAACTGAAATTCTTTCAGTTAGGGTTAGGGTTAGTCAGAAAGAAAGATAGATAAGTTAGTTAGTTAGAAAGATATATAGATTAGTAAGAAAGAAAGATAGATAAGTTAGTTAGAAAGATGGATTAGTTAAAAAGAAATAAAGAAAGATAGATAAGTTAGAAAGATAGATTAGTTAAAAAGAAAGAAAGAAAGGTAAGATAGATAGATTAGTTAAAAAGAAAGAAAGATAAGATAGATAGATTAGTTAAAAAGAAAGAAAGATAAGATAGATAGATTAGTTAAAAAGAAAGAAAGATAAGATAGATAGATTAGTTAAAAAGAAAGAAAGATAGATAAGTTAGTTAGAAAGATAGATAGATTAGTTAGAAAGAAAGATAGATAAGTAAGGTTAAAAAAATAAAGATAGATAAGTTAGTTAGTTAGAAAGATAGATAGATTAGTAAGAAAGAAAGATAGATAAGTTAGTTAGTTAGAAAGATAGATAGATTAGTAAGAAAGAAAGATAGATAAGTTACTTAGTTAGAAAGATAGATAGATTAGTAAGAAAGAAAGATAGATAAGTTAGTTAGTTAGAAAGATAGATAGATTAGTAAGAAAGAAAGATAGATAAGTTAGTTAGTTAGAAAGATAGATAGATTAGTAAGAAAGAAAGAAAGATAAGTTAGAAAGATAGATTAGTTAAAAAGAAAGAAAGAAAGATAGATAAGTTAGAAAGATAGATAGATAAGTTAAAAAGAAAAAGACAGATAGATAAGTTAGTTAGAAAGATAGATAGATAAATTAGTTAGAAAGATAGATAGATAGATAGATTAGTTAGAAAGAGAAAGAAAGATAGATAAGTTAGAAAGAAAGATAGATAAGTTAGAAAGAAAGATAGATAGATAGATAGATAGATAGATAGATAGATAGATAGATAGATAGATAGATAAATAGATAGATAAATAGATAGATAGATAAGTTTATTAGGTCATAGAATGGTAGTTTAATTAAGTCTAGGGCTTCAGAGAATTTAGATTTGAGTTTTTGGCTTTTACACTAATGGGCCACCGTAGTCTTGGCTCAATTTGAACAGTCTGCAATGTAAGTCTATGGGATTTTTATGGTTTTTAATATTAATTTTTAAGAAAACTTAAAGTCAAATCAGTCTGAAAAGATATAGCATACCGAGTCAGAACAGTCTGAAGGTCTGACCTGAGTTTGGAGTTTGTAGAGTTAAACCTCTAGGAGGAGTTAGAATTGTAAATTTAGTCTCAGAAGAATAATAATAACTAGAATGTACATTTCCTGAAGAAAATGTGAAGTGGTGCTTGCAGTGGCAAAACTCGCCACTCGGTTGCTAGGGTGTTGTACATGATTGCATATGAGCCAACAACCATGTCTGTACGATGTTGTGGAGCTGAAATATGGCTTCTATATGTTGCAATATGGTTGCTAGGTGGCTCTAAATGGTTGCTAGGGTGTGAATACACAGTTACCATGGTGATATTTACAGACTGTTTTCCAACTGAAACTAATGAGCCAACCCCCATCTCTATACGATGTTCTGATGCAGAGATATACGTTTTGCTAAACGGTTGCTAGGGTACTCTATTTGGTTGCTAGTGAGTGGCTTGTCAGCTGCCAATGATGAAACTCCAAAGGCTTCTTGTCACTATGAATGATATAAACCAACTCCCATGCCTCTGCGACATTCAGAATGGAAGATATGCCTCTTTGGATTTTGGTTGCTAGGGTACTCTGTTTGGTTGCTATGGAGTTACTTGGCAGCTGCCAATGATGCAATTCCAAAGGCTTCTTGTCACTATGAATGATATATAAACCAACTTCCATGCCTCTGTGACATTCAGAATGGAAGATATCCCTCTTTGGATGTTAGTTGCTAGGGTACTCTGTTTGGTTGCTAGGGAGTGGCTTGGCAGCTGCCAATCATTAAACTCCAAAGGCTGCTTGTCAGTATGAATGATATAAACCAACTCCCATGTCTCTGTGACATTCAGAATGGAAGATATGCCTCTTTGGATTTTGGTTGCTAGGGTACTCTGTTTGGTTGCTAGGGAGTGGCTTGTCAGCTGCCAATGATGAAATTCCAAAGGCTTCTTGTCAGTATGAATGATATAATCCAACTCCCATGCCTCTGTGACATTCAGAATGGAAGATATGCCTCTTTGGATTTTGGTTGCTATGGTACTCTGTTTGGTTGCTATGGAGTTACTTGGCAGCTGCCAATGATGCAATTCCAAAGGCTTCTTGTCACTATGAATGATATAAACCAACTCCCATGCCTCTGTGACATTCAGAATGGAAGATATCCCTCTTTGGATTTTGGTTGCTAGGGTACTCTGTTTGGTTGCTAGGGAGTGTCTTGGCAGCTGCCAATCATGAAACTCAAAGGCTGCTTGTCAGTATGAATGATATAAACCAACTCCCATGCCTCTGCGACATTCAGAATGGAAGATATCCGTCTTTGGATTTTGGTTGCTAGGGTAATCTGTTTGGTTGCTAGGGAGTGGCTTGTCAGCTGCCAATCATGAAACTCCAAAGGCTTCTTGTCACTACGAATGATATAAACCAACTCCCATGCCTCTGCATTATTCAGAATGGGAGATATCCTTCTTTGGATTTTGGTTGCTAGGGTACTCTGTTTGGTTGCTATGGAGTGGCTTGGCAGCTGCCATTTATGAAACTGCAAAGGCTTCTTGTCACTATGAATGATATAAACCAACTCCCATTTATCTGTGACATTCAGAATGGAAGATATCCCTCTTTGAATTTTGGTTGCTAGGGTACTCTGTTTGGTTGCTAGGGAGTGGCTTGTCAGCTGCCAATCATGAAACTCCAAAGGCTTCTTGTCACTATGAATGATATAAACCAACTCCCATGCCTCTGTGACATTCAGAATGGAAGATATCCCTCTTTGTATTTTGGTTGCTAAGGTGCTCGACAATGGTTGCTAGGGCGGGGCTTGGAAGTGTTGAGGTGATTCATGATTGGCTGTTTGCTGCCCCGAGTCAAATGAGACCACCCCCACGTTTCTATGACAATTCAGTCTGGAGATATCTCTTTGAACTCTTTCAATGGAAGTCTATGGAACTTGTTGCTAAGGGGCTCTAAATGGTTGCTAGGGCGTGGCTTGATAGCTTCACAATGATCCTGAGAGACTGATTGGTCGTCTGAGTAAAATGAGGCCTCCCCCTTGTCTCTATGACACTGTGATCCAGAGCTACGTTCAATACAAAGTCCCTATGCAATTTACCATAGTAGGAAAAGCATGTGTGTTTCATGGGACGTTCCTTCCCCATAGTAAGTCAATGGGGCAACTTTGGGCATCTCCTGCCCCCCAGGGGTGCAACTTTTACCCCATTGTGAGGTATGTTCTTACAGAGCCTGTTAGCCTCTTCAAATGTGGCAAATCACACGTTTCTGCGAAATCCTCGCTCAGAGCTACGTGTGGTCAAAGTTCGTCTCAATGTTAAGTCAATGGGACTTTTTTGGCCGCTTTTTCGCCCCTGGGGCGAACACCGCACCCCCGATCGCTTATAAAAGTCATAGCACACCTCTCCTTAATGAGCCGGTTGATTTGACACCTCACTCAGGGGTCTGTGACAAACGGTGCGGGGCGAGTTACGCGCCAAACTTTTGTCCAGAATAATAAAAAGAATAATAATAAGTATGAGCAATAACAATAGTGATGCCTTGCTTTCAGCAAGCACCACTAACTAGATTAAAAAGTTCGTCGAGACAAACTTTAAGTTGGCTTGAGAAAGCTGGACCAGAAAGTTTGAAGAAGTTTAAAGTAGTTTGGAGTTTAAAGTAGTTTGAAGTTTAAATTAGTTTAAAGTTTAAATTAGTTAGAAGTTTAAAATAGTTTAAAGTTTAAATTAGTTTGAAGCTTAATTTAGTTTAAAGTTTAAATTAGTCTAAAGTTTAAATTAGTTTGAAGTTTAAATTAGTTTAAAGTTTAAATTAGTTTAATGTTTAAATTAGTTTAAAGTTTAAATTAGTTTAAGGTTTAAATTAGTTTAAAGTTTAAAATATTTTAAAGTTAAAAAGTTGTTGGGGGTTTTCTAGTGGGTTGCTAAGGTGTTCTGGGTGGTTGCTAGGCGGTTGCTAGGGTGTTCTGGGTGGTTGCTAGGCGGTTGCTAGGGTGTTCTGGGTGGTTGCTATGGTGTTGCTAGGCGGTTGCTAGGGTGTTCTGGATGGTTGCTAGGCGGTTGCTAGGGTGTTCTGGGTGGTTACTAGGCGGTTGCTAGGCAGTTGCTAGGGTGTTCTGGGTGTTTGCTATGGTGTTGCTAGGCGGTTGCTAGGGTATTCTGGGTGGTTGCTAGGCGGTTGCTAGGGTGTTCTCGGTGGTTGCTATGGTGTTGCTAGGCGGTTGCTAAGGTATTCTGGGTGGTTGCTAGGGTGTTCTGGGTGGTTGCTATGGTGTTGCTAGGCGGTTGCTAAGGTATTTTGGGTGGTTGCTATGGTGTTGCTAGGCAGTTGCTAGGGTGTTCTGGGTGGTTGCTATGCTGTTGCTAGGTGGTTGCTAGAGTATTCTGGTTGGTTGCTAGGGTGTTCTGGGTGGTTGCTAGGCAGTTGCTAGGGTGTTCTGGGTGGTTGCTATGGTGTTGCTAGGCGGTTGCTAAGGTATTCTGGGTGGTTGCTAGGCAGTTGCTAGGGTGTTCTGGGCGGTTGCTATGGTGTTACTAGGTGGTTGGTAGTTGTCACAGATGGTTACTATGGAGTTTTTATAGAGTCCTTAGCATGATCTTGGTATGATTTAACACTTAACTAATTGATATTAGCATGTAGCTATTCACTGCTAGCATGTGTAGCATGTTGGAAGTGCTGTTTGCTAGCATGAGTCAAAAGAGCCAAACCTCATCTCTATACGATGTTCTGATACAGAGATATAGGTCTTGCAAAACGGTTGCTAGGGTACTCAAGTTTGGTTGCTATGGAGTTGCTTGGGAGCTGGGAGCTTT
>NC_139977.1:0-72500 GCF_963993115.1 Abramis brama
CACTTAGTGGGACGCCACATGCCAATGTGTTCTCACATTGGCATGTTCTCATTTGTATTTTACCATATTTTTCAATTTGAAGAGGCACTTTAAAGCGCAACATTATTCTGGTTTAATATTATTGATAACATATCTTAATTTCATTGTTAATTTTTTTTTTTTTTTTTTTTTTTTTTTTTTTTTTTAGGTATGTGTTTATATTATATCGCTCCCACCATATATTACTGGATTATATTGATTTTGGCATTATATGTTAAGATTTAATGCTCGGATAGCTCTCCCAGGGAGAGTAGATAAGTTGAGGATAGAACCAAGGAAGTCAAGTGTTTATCACAAGGGGGTGGGGGGTTTGGGGTTCACACAGAATAATTGTATTCTTTATTTTATATCAGGATTACAATGCATTTTGGTTAGAGGTTATCAGGATGACTAATTATATTGTATTGTCCCTCAATGTTAGAGGTTTAAATTCACCGTATAAGCGAACAAAAGTCCTAGATTTCCTGAGAAGGAAAAATGTTGATGTGGCTCTCCTATCTGAAACTCATTTACAACCAGCTTGTGTCCATCGCATGCAGAATAAACATTATAAAGTGGTGGCGTCCTCGGGGGATGGCTCTAAGACTAAAGGAGTTATGGTATTAATGAAACGCAAACTTAATTTGGTTATTGAGAAGGTTAACTCTAACAACTCAGGGAGATTGGCCTACTGCGGGGTCTCTATTCAGAGTAAAAAAATAGCTTTTATAAGCATTTATGCCCCCACGATTTTTGACTCATCCTATTTTCCTTGGATGACTAAAGAGTTGCTAAGTTTGTCTAATTATTCACTTATTATAGGATCGGATATGAATACGTTCTTTGATTGCAATTTAGATAGATCTAATCCATCCATTACACGTGCACAAGCTTTATCTTCTGAGGCTTTAAAGAACTTTGTCAAAGATATAAACTTGGTTGATATATGGAGGCTTCAGAACCCTACAGCCAGAGATTATACTTATTTTTCCCCCTATCATAAGATGTTCTCAAGAATAGATTACATGTTATCCACACCAGACTTGATTGCAACTGTAGATAAGATGGTTTTCTTACCTTGTATTATCTCTGACCATAATGCAATTATGACTTTATTTAATTTTGACTTTTTACAAGGTAAATCGTCTAGGTGGAGATTTAATACAACTCTGTTGAGAAATGAAAAATACCTTGCACAAGTTAAGCCCAAACTAGTGGAATTTATTAATATTAACAAAGACTCAGTTTCAGACAAAGCGATTGTTTGGTCAGTAATCAAAGGCTTTCTGCGCCAAAATGCAATTAGTTTTTCATCTTATCTTAAACGGAGCAGAACACAAAAGATTACTCAAATGGAACAGGCTTGCTGCAAATTAGAGAGGGAGCTTAAGGACAACTATAGTAATCAGGTAGCAACAAAGCTTAGGGCTGTGAGGGCAGAACTAGATAATATACTGAGGCAACGGGCTGAATTCATGATGCATATCACCAAACACAAATATTACACTGATAGTAGTAAACCAAGCCGTCTCCTTGCATTAACATTAAAACAACAAGAAAACCAATTTAATATTCCTTCTATAAATTGTCCAGTGAACGGATTGGTCACCAAAACAGCCGACATTAATAATTCATTTAAATCATTTTTTGAGAACCTCTACTCTTCGGACGAACGATCCTCGCAGGACTTATTTGATTCATTTTTTGACAACTTGAATTTACCTGAGTTATCGGACAATGAATCCAAGGACTTGGATATCCCCATAACGCTAGAGGAATTACATACAGCGGTTAAATTAACCAATAGGGGGCGCTCACCAGGAATTGACGGGTTACCTGTGGAGCTGTATCTGGAATTATGGGATATTATAGGACCTATTTGGCTAGATACTATTAATTCAGCTATAGAAAAGGGCTTCTTCCACAGGGATCTCAACACAGCACTTGTTTCGGTACTCTATAAACCAGGGAAGGACCCCCAGAATTGCTCAAGCTATCGCCCTATTTCTTTAATTAATGCAGATATAAAAATTTATTCCAAAGTTATTGCCATGCATCTTGATAGGGTTACTGGGAAGTTAATAAATTTAGATCAGACTGGTTTTCTTAAAGGGCGGCTAGCTTCAGATAATGTCCGGCGGCTTCTACATATTATCTCGGAAACCAAAAAGACAGAACTACCTTGTGGATTTTTATTTCTTGATGCTGAAAAAGCGTTTGATCGCCTGGAATGGAGATATTTGTGGAACGTACTAGAAAAATTCAAATTTGGCCCAAATTTTATTAAAATGATACAAGTATTATATTCTAATCCCTCAGCAAGGGTTGTTACAGCTGGACACCTTTCTGATCTTTTCAGTATTTGTCGTGGTTCCAGACAGGGGTGCCCAGCATCTCCTTCCATTTTTAATTTATCACTCGAACCATTAGCCCAATACATACGTCAAAGCACCTTAGTAGCTCCAGTTAAAATAGGGTCCACATTACACTCCGTTTCTTTGTACGCGGACGATACACTTATTTATCTTTCGGATTTACAGCAATCCCTTCCGAATGTTCTAAAAATTATAGAACACTTTGGTACACTTTCTGGCTACAAGCTTAACTATTCCAAATCAATTTTAATGTTGTTGAATACGGATCTGAAGAAATTAAATATCCAATCCCGTATACCAGTGGCGCAAAAGGCCACATATTTAGGTGTTGAAATTAGTCCCAGTATCCATGCAATAGCTAGGAATAATTACTCATCTATTTTGAAAAAAGTTGAGAATGACCTAGTGAAATGGGCAGCATTTCCATCGTCCATGCCTGCCCGCATGGCTACTATCAAAATGAATATTCTTCCACGTATAAACTTTATTAGTTCTATGATTCCAATATTACCCCCGACAGGCTACTGGCAAAAACTTGATTCAATGCTTAAAAAATTTACTTGGAATGGGAAGAAGCCGCGCATTAAATGGTCAACATTACAACGGGATAAATCTCAGGGTGGATGGGCGTGCCCAAACTTCAAACTGTATCATTGGGCCTTTATATTACGTTCTTTAAAATACTGGCTTGATGCGGAATTAGTGTCACCTTGGAAAACGTTAGAACAGGAGCTGGTGCACCCTTTTAGGCTTCGGGATGTGATTTTCTCTGGTTTGAAACATAAGAAGTGCTATTCAGAATTTGGACCGATTATTTCGTATACATTACAAATTGTGAAAAATTTTGAGAAACACGTAGACTTCAAACTGAAATGGCATAAACACTCTCCTATTTGGCACAATATCAATTTATTGACAGGTGGTAAACCATTCATTTCTCAACTGTGGGCTCAATATGGGATATGGACGTTGGGGGATATCTCAGGGCAAAATTCTATTTTAGATTTTCCTGTTCTAATGTCCCACTTTGATATTCCAAGAAATTCACAATTTCTCTATTTTAGGGTAAGGTCAGCACTTAATTCTCTCAAGGTTCCCTGGGGGTCTGCATTAAAGATTCATCCTATAGTGTCTCTTATGGAAAGAGCACCCCAAAGGAAAACGGTCTCATTCATTTATAACAATCTCATGTCATACATCACTACAGAATTGCCTGGGTATAGATCGTGGGAGGTGGATATACCTCTTGGAACAGAGACCATTAATTGGGAGGTGGTATGGAATAATGTATTTGGGTCTTCTAAAAATCCAAATCACCAATTAATCCACTACAAAATCTGCCATAGGACCTATCTGACACCACGTAAAAGACATTTATTAGGTCTAGTGCCCAACCCCTTCTGTACATTTTGTAGTCAAGGCACTATGGGCACATTACTACATGTCTTATGGGAGTGCCCAGATGTACAAAGTTTTTGGGGCAAAGTTGTGGATAAAATGACTGTTCTGGTGGGGAAGAAGTTTTCTCTGGAGCCGGCGCTGCTTCTTCTAAATGACGATTCCAGGTTCAAGATCACTGAGATAGAACGTAAACTTTGGTTGGCTGGTTTGACTGCAGCAAAAAAAATTGTTGTTCTGAGGTGGCTTCCTCCGCACCGATTATCAATAAAACACTGGCTTCAAACTCTTCTCGAGGTGATCTACCTGGAGTGGTCATCAGCCCGTATTAATAATGTCAAGTTAAAAACGTTGGTGATGTGGGAAAAGGCTGCAGGGGATGTAAAGAAGTTATTGTTATGACTTTTTGTATCTTTCATTTGTGGTAACCCATTAGGTCCAATTTGTAATCTGGATCATGTCTCTGGTCTAACTTGTGTGCTCCATAGGGAAATGGGAGGGAGGGAGGGAAATGAGAGGGAGGGAGGGAAATGAGAGGGAGGGAGAGAGGGAGGGAGGGAGGGAGGGAGGGAGGGGGGTTTTGTAGTTAAGGAATGTGTGGTGTATATTACTTATGTTTAATGCAATTACTGGAAGTAATGTAACTGCACAAATTATTATTGTTGTTGTATCTTGGCAAAAAATTGAAAATGAATAAAAATATTAAATTACAAAAAAAAAATCACAGCAGTGGGTGTTTACACTGAAGTCTCACAGCCAATCACAGCAGTGGGCGTTTACACTTAAGTCTCACAGCCAATAACAGCAGTGGGCGTTTACACTGAAGTCTCACAGCAGCTAATCACAGCAGTGGGCGTTTACCCTGAAGTCTCACAGCCAATCACAGCAGTGGGCGTTTACACTGAAGTCTCACAGCCAATCACAGCAGTGGGCGTTTACACTGAAGTCTCACAGCCAATCACAGCAGTGGGCGTTTACACTGAAGTCTCACAGCCAATCACAGCAGTGGGGGTTTACACTGAAGTCTCACAGCCAATCACAGCAGTGGGCGTTTACACTGAAGTCTCACAGCCAATCACAGCAGTGGGGGTTTACACTGAAGTCTCACAGCCAATCACAGCAGTGGGCGTTTACACTGAAGTCTCACAGCCAATCACAGCAGTGGGCGTTTACACTGAAGTCTCACAGCCAATCACAGCAGTGGGTGTTTACACTGAAGTCTCACAGCCAATCACAGCAGTGGGCGTTTACACTGAAGTCTCACACAGACACGCCCCTTCAAACAGAGCGTTTAAATCAGAGGCTAAAATCAGGCTAGGAAAAATTCCTTTTATTTCTAAATTTTTACAATTTTTGATCTTAAAAACATACTAACATTTTAAGGGCACCCCAGGAAACATTATAAAATAATAAAATAATCTTTAATACTATTGGAGGATGGCTTTGCATTTCCATATTCTATTCTATTAAAGGGATAGTTCACTCAAAAATAAAAAAAATTGTCATCATTTACTCTTTGTCACACGTATTAAGTTTAGTTTGTTCTTAGTTTCTGTTTTCATGGACTTTTGGTTTGTTATTTTCAATGATGTATTTCTTTTTCTTACTTTCCCGCCACTCATCAGTTGCCATGGACACTCATCTAATCATCACACCTGTTCGTTATCATCTCATTATCACTGTGTATTTAAGTTGCTCTGTTTCACCCTTCAGTTGTTGGCTGTTCGTGTGTTGACACGCTGTTACTTGGCTTTCATCTTCGTGGAGTACTTGAGTTTGTTTTCATTAAAAGACTCTTTTGTTTATTGAAACCTTTTTGAACTCTCCTTCATATTCATCATCTTCATCTTCTGACACCCTTTTGTTGTTCCAAACCTGTGTGTTTCTTCTGAAGAATGTCTGTAACCAGACAGTAGACGGCACCCACTGACTTCCCTTGTATTTTGTTCCCTACCATGGAAGTCAATGGATGCCGTCTACTGTCTGGTTCCAACATTCTTCAGAATATCTTCTTTTATGTTCAACAGAAGGAAGAACGAAACCCATAGAGGTTTGGAACATCTGGAGAATAAATGATGACAACATTTTCATTTTTACTGCTGAATTTAATTTAAGGGAATCTAAGAAGCAAATATACAAAATAGAGGAAACATGAGTAAATATTAAAGGGATAGTTCACCCAAAAATGAAAATTAGCCCATGATTTACTCTCCCTCAAGTCATCCTAGGTGTATATGACATTCTTCTTTCAGACGAATACAATCAGGGTTATATTAAAAATTGTCCTGGCTCTTCCAAGCTTTATAATGGCAGTAAATGGCCGTTTCTGTTTTGAAGTCCATAAAAGTGCATTTATCCATCATATACACTTAGGATGACTTGAGGGTGAGTAAATAATGGGCTAATTTGCATTTTTAGGTGAACTATCCCCTTAAGATTTTACTCATGTTTTCTCTTTATCTTGTATATTCCCTTCTTAGATTCCCTAAGTAAAATCTGCTTGTTAGTTCTATTAGTGCAGCTCTGAGGCTCCAAACCTATTTATATCTGCAGGAGCAAAGAGCTGGATGGGTTTCTTGCCAATCTTCTGCTCTACTTTTCCTGCTTCTTTGAGAAGAAAGCTCTGGAGAAAAGACCAAAGTCTCTCATGGGGTGAGTTTCAGCCATAATTGAGCCATATGAGATTATTATAGGAGCACAATAAAGAAGTGTATCTGTTTCAGAGAGGACAGTGGCAGCGAGAGGAGAACAGCAGACCGGCTGGATCTGGCACTGCGGCAGCTCGGACTCTCCTACTCTCGGCTGCTGCTGATGAGTGCTAACGGGTCAGAACACATGAACACTGACGGGTCAGAACACATGAATACTGACGGGTCAGAACACATGTATACTGACGGGTCAGAACACATGAATACTGACGGGTCAGAACACATGAATACTGTGGACTTATACTGACGGGTCAGAACACATGAAACTGACGGGTCAGAACACATGAATACTGACGGGTCAGAACACATGAATACTGACGGGTCAGAACACATGAATACTGTGGACTTATACTGACGGGTCAGAACACATGAAACTGACGGGTCAGAACACATGAATACTGACGGTCAGAACACATGAATACACATGAATACTGACGGGTCAGAACACATGAATACTGACGGGTCAGAACACATGAATACTGACGGGTCAGAACACATGAATACACATGTATACTGACGGGTCAGAACACATGAATACACATGAATACTGACGGGTCAGAACACATGAATACTGACGGGTCAGAACACATGAATACTGACGGGTCAGAACGCATGAATACTGATGGGTCAGAACAGATGAATACTGACGGGTCAGAACACCTGTATACTGACGGGTCAGAACACCTGTATACTGACGGGTCAGAACACATGAATACTGATGGGTCAGAACACCTGAATACTGACGGGTCAGAACACATGAATACTGATGGGTCAGAACAGATGAATACTGACGGGTCAGAACACCTGTATACTGACGGGTCAGAACACATGAATACTGACGGGTCAGAACACCTGAATACTGACGGGTCAGAACACCTGTATACTGACGGGTCAGAACACATGAATACTGATGGGTCAGAACACATGAATACTGACGGGTCAGAACACCTGAATACTGACGGGTCAGAACACATGAATACTGACGGGTCAGAACACCTGAATACTGACGGGTCAGAACACCTGTATACTGACGGGTCAGAACACATGAATACTGATGGGTCAGAACACATGAATACTGACGGGTCAGAACACCTGTATACTGACGGGTCAGAACACATGAATACTGACGGGTCAGAACACATGAATACTGACGGGTCAGAACACATGAATACTGACGGGTCAGAACACCTGTATACTGACGGGTCAGAACACATGAATACTGACGGGTCAGAACACATGAATACTGACGGGTCAGAACACATGAATACACATGAATACTGACGGGTCAGAACACATGAATACTGACGGGTCAGAACACATGAATACTGATGGGTCAGAACACATGAATACTGCCGGGTCAGAACACATGAATACTGACGGGTCAGAACACATGAATACACATGTATACTGACGGGTCAGAACACATGAATACACATGAATACTGACGGGTCAGAACACATGAATACTGATGGGTCAGAACAGATGAATACTGACGGGTCAGAACACATTAATACTGACCCGTCAGAACACATGAATACTGCCGGGTCAGAACACCTGAATACTGACGGGTCAGAACACATGAATACACATGTATACTGATGGGTCAGAACACATGAATACACATGAATACTGATGGGTCAGAACACATGAATACTGATGGGTCAGAACACATGTATACTGACGGGTCAGAACACATTAATACTGACCCGTCAGAACACATGAATACTGACGGGTCAGAACACCTGAATACTGACGGGTCAGAACACATGTATACTGACGGGTCAGAACACATGAATACTGACGGGTCAGAACACATGAATACTGACGGGTCAGAACACCTGAATACTGACGGGTCAGAACACATGTATACTGACGGGTCAGAACAGATGAATGATGTGTGAGTCTGAATGATGTGATGAATCAGAGCATGTTTGAGAAAACTATGAGTCTGTTTATATCAACAGGTTCAAGGTGTCGTCCACTCACAGTGACATTCTGCTAGATGAGGTTTGTGCCAAACTTTCATCTTATATACAGTATGTGATTCCTGAGGATGTCAAACCAAAACTTGTATGTATTTCAGTGTCTCTACAGCTTTTGCAGCTATGCTGTATGGGTGAGCTTTGAGAGGCGGGGCCTGAAGGGCGTCCGGGTGGAGATTGGCCGCTTGTTCCGCTCCGACAGCTTTAACTCCGCCCTGAAGGATCAGTCTGAGGATGTGGAGCCCCTACGAACAGCACTGAACAACAGGTACAGTCCACTCGCTGGAAACACTAGATATAACTAAACTTTAGTCAAGTTTGACTGAACTGAAAACTAAAAGTGATTTCATATTTTATTCAGTATGTTTAATTAAAAAATATTTTTAACGTTTTGTTATTTTAATTCAAATATTTTATTATTTTATATATATATATATATTAGTGCTGTCAAACGATTAAAATATTTAATCGCGATTAATCGCATTAATGTCATAGTTAACTCGCGATTAATCGCAATTAATCGCACATTTTTATCTATTCTAAATGTCTCTTGATTTCTTTTTGTCCCATTATTTTTTCTCATTTTAATGCTCTTATCAACATGGAAAAGTGGATCGGCTTGCTTTGAGCAAATGTTTCTTTTTGAAATCAACATTGGCATACTGTAGTGTTCAATTTCACACTAACATTCTCACTTGGAGCAAATAATCTCTCACACAATGTAACACTGTCCATCAATAAAAGGGTGAAAGAAATACTGACGAGGTCCTAATATTGACGAGGGGGTGGAGAATTCGCATCAGCGAATCAGTGTGCTTGGCCATCAAGTAGTAGGCCATTTCAGACTGGACGTGCTGCAATGATAGCTCAGTTCACAATGACAAAACACACAGATCACTTTGGTCTTGTCAACTGAAACATTTTGGCCACTTTTTTAAAATTAAACTTTCCATTCAGAATCTTATTGGCATCCATTTCGGCGTCTCGCGCTCATCATTCATCCACTCAAAACATAATGTTAAAGGGGGTCGCACACTGGACGAGAAGCGAAGCGCAGCGCCTCGTATTTAAAATTCGAACACATTATTCTCTATGAGTGTTCACACACCTTTTATTGCTGGCCATAAACTGAGAAAGTACGCGTCCGATGTGCGATACAAGTTGTCCATAGACGCGGCTTCTCGTCCACTCTTTGGCCGGCTCGCAAGCCCAAACAAGTGTGTGCGGCGTGCCTGTTGTTTTGTTTCCGGTCTAGCTAGATCCGGTGGTGTTGTACTAACGTTACTAGTTGTTGCAAAAGCATGTCAAAAAAAAAAAAAAAACTACAAAGTTTTCTAGGCGTTAATCGCGCGATAAAAAAATTGACGCCGTTAAAATGGGTTTGCGTTAACGCCGTTAATAACGCGTTTAACTGACAGCCCTAATATATATATATATATATATATATATATACAGTGGGGAGAACAAGTATTTGATAGACTGCCAATTTTGCAGGTTTTCCCACTTACAAAGCATGTAGAAGTCTATAATTTTTATCATAGGTACTCTTCAACTGTGAGTGACGGAATCTAAAACAAAAATCTAGAAAATCACATTGTATGATTTTTAAGTAATTAATTTGCATTTTATTGCATGACATAAGTATTTGATACATCAGAAAAGCAGAACTTAATATGTGGTACAGAAACCTTTGTTTGCAATTACAGAGATCATACGTTTCCTGCAGTTCTTGACCAGGTTTGCACACACTGCAGGGATTCTGGCCCACTCCTCCATACAGACCTTCTCCAGATCCTTCAGGTTTCGGGGCTGTCGCTGGGCAATACGGACTTTCAGCTCCTCCAAAGATTTTCTATTGGGTTCAGGTCTGGAGACTGGCTAGGCCACTCCAGGACCTTGAGATGCTTCCTACGGAGCCACTCCTTAGTTGCCCTGGCTGTGTTTCGGGTCGTTGTCATGCTGGAAGACCCAGCCACGACCCATCTTCAATGCTCTTACTGAGGGAAGGAGGTTGTTGGCCAAGATCTCGCGATACATGGCCCCATCCATCCTCCCCTCAATACGGTGCAGTCGTCCTGTCCCCTTTGCAGAAAAGCATACCCAAAGAATGATGTTTCCACCTCCATGCTTCACGGTTGGGATGGTGTTCTTGGGGTTGTACTCATCCTTCTTCTTCCTCCAAACACGGCGAGTGGAGTTTAGACCAAAAAGCTCTATTTTGTCTCATCAGACCACATGACCTTCTCCCATTCCTCCTCTGGATCATCCAGATGGTCACTGGCAAACTTCAGACGGGCCTGGACATGCGCTGGCTTGAGCAGGGGGACCTTGCGTGCGCTGCAGGATTTTAATCCATGACGGCGTAGTGTCTTACTGATGGTTTTCTGTGAGACTGTGGTCCCAGCTCTCTTCAGGTCATTGACCAGGTCCTGCCGTGTAGTTCTGGGCTGATCCCTCACCTTCCTCATGATCATTGATGCCCCACGAGGTGAGATCTTGCTGGTGCCCCAGACCGAGGGAGACTGACCGTCATCTTGAACTTCTTCCATTTTCTAATAATTGCGCCAACAGTTGTTGCCTTCTCACCGAGCTGCTTGCCTATTGTCCTGTAGCCCATCCCAGCCTTGTGCAGGTCTACAGTTTTATCCCTGATGTCCTTACACAGCTCTCTGGTCTTGGCCATTGTGGAGAGGTTGGAGTCTGTTTGATTGAGTGTGTGGACAGGTGTCTTTTATACAGGTAACGAGTTCAAACAGGTGCAGTTAATACAGGTAATGAGTGGAGAACAGGAGGGCTTCTTAAAGAAAAACTAACAGGTCTGTGAGAGCCGGAATTCTTACTGGTTGGTAGGTGATCAAATACTTATGTCATGCAATTAAATGCAAATTAATTATTTAAAAATCATACAATGTGATTTTCTGGATTTTTTTTTAGATTCTGTCTCTCACAGTTGAAGAGTACCTATGATAAAAATTACAGACTTCTACATGCTTTGTAAGTGGGAAAACCTCTTCGGCAGTGAAAAATCGGCAGTGTATCAAATACTTGTTCTCCCCACTGTATATATATTACAGTTTTTTAAAAACGAGTGACACAAATGTATTCTAAATGTTTTTATGCATATATTAATGAAGATGCTTTAGATGTTTGTGAGGTGTGCTTTTACTGGCCCATCTCTCACTCTCTGTCTCCTGACCTTTAATCCAGGAAGTCCGAGCGACGCCCTGCCCTGAACAAGATCCTAACCCAGTGCTCCCCTCTGATGGCCTCTCTGCTGCCCACTCCACAGGAAAATGCCCCGCACCTGTTTAGGCGCTTTAGACGTGGTAAACTGCCCTCGACTGAACGCAGTGATTCAGAGGCTCTGATGGAGGGGCTGAAACAGCAGCTAAAGTCTCTTAGGTAATACTTTTGAATTATTTACAACTGATGTAATAAAAAGCATAGTAATATGTGTCTATTTCACTTTTGTTTCTAATAGTCTCTGTTGCCTAATTGTATCAACTTTCTTTTGCTTTTAGCTTTGGCATTCTTGGAAAGCCTTTGAGCCAATTCAGCTCGAAGACACTGAAGCCTCAGGAAGGCCAGAGTGAAGAGGAGGAAGATGAGGGTAACGACAGCGATCTGGTGAACCCTAACCCACACGTACACATCAAGAGTAGGAAAACCTCTGTCACGGGCCAAAGATCACTGACCACAACTGCAGACAGACGCATCCGCTCTAGACGAGTTGACCTAGTCTCCAGAGCAACCACTGAAGCAGTGTCCTCAGACACAGAATAAATACAAAGATCTGTCATGAAACTCTAGATGGCGCAGGCTGATACCTTGACCCAGTCTGCTTGCAATCACATCATTCTCTACAGGACACAGCTGATTGGTTCCCGCCGTATCAGTAGCCAATGAGCTTGCTGCTCAACATTCAAAGTTGTTTGCTGTAGCAGTTTGTAGTGCACTTTCAGAAACCCTCCACCTTCCCCAGCTCAACCTGTATAGATCTGCTACGGTTAATTCATGTATGCTTGTGCATCAGTAGCATGTCTGTCTTGCTCACAGCAGCATGTTGTGTATGTATTGGCAGTAGACAGCAGCAGCAGCAAATCAGCAGCAGCAGCAGCAGCAGCAATAACAACAGCAGCAACAATGACAAACAGCAGCAGCAATAATCAAGAGCAGCAGCAGCAATAATCAAAAGCATCAGCAACAATCAACAGCAGCAGCAATAATCAATAGCAGCAACAATAATAACAGCAGCAGCAGCAATAATCAACAGCAACAACAATAATAACAGCAGCAACAATAACCAACAGCAGCAGCAGCAATAAACAGCAGCAGCAAATACAGCAGCAGCAATAATCAACAACAGTAGCAATGACAAACAGTAGCAGCAATAATCAACAGCAGCAGCAATAACAGCAGCAGCAGCAATAACAAAAAACAGCAGCAGCAATAAAAGCAGCAGCAGCAATAACAGCAGCAACAGCAGCAGCAATAATCAACAGCAGCAGCAATAATCAACAGCAGCAGCAATAACATCAGCAATAACAAACAGCAGCAGCAATAACATCAGCAATAACCAACAGCAGCAGCAATAACAGCAGCAATAACAACCAGCAGCAGCAGCAGCAGCAATAATATCAGCAATAACAAACAGCAGCAGCAATAATCAACAGCAGCAGCAATAACAGCAGCATTAACAAACAGCAGTAGCAATAATAGCAGCAATAACAAACAGCAGCAGCAATAATCAACAGCAGCAGCAATAACAACAGCAATAACAACCAGCAGCAGCAGCAATAATAGCAGCAATAACCAACAGCAGCAGCAATAATCAACAGCAGCAGCAATAACAGCAGCATTAACAAACAGCAGCAGCAATAATAGCAGCAATAACCAACAGCAGCAGCAATAACAGCAGCAATAACAACCAGCAGCAGCAATAATAGCAGCAATAACAAACAGCAGCAGCAATAATCAACAGCAGCAGCAATAACAGCAGCATTAACAAACAGCAGCAGCAATAATAGCAGCAATAACAAACAGCAGCAGCAGCAATAATAGCAGCAATAACAAACAGCAGCAGCAATAATCAACAGCAGCAGCAATAATCAACAGCAGCAGCAATAACAGCAGCATTAACAAACAGCAGTAGCAATAACCAGCAGCAGCAGCAGCAATAATAGCAGCAATAACAAGCAGCAGCAATAATCAACAGCAGCAGCAGCAATAACAAACAACAGCAGCAATAACAAATAGCAGCAGCAATAACAATCAACAGAAGCAGTAATAATCAACAGCAGCAATAACCAACAGCAGCAATAACAAACAGCAGCAACAGCAGCAGCAAAAATAATCAACAGAAGCAGTAATAACCAACAGCAGCAACAATAATCAACACCAGTAACAATAATCAACAACAGCAGCAGCAGCAATAATCAATAGATGAATAGACAACAGATTAATTTTACACAGTTATGGAACTGAACTGAATCAACACTGAATCAACTTGAGCTGAATATTGACACTAATGGCTTGTTAGAGCTGCTTTACAGCAGAATCTGAATATGTTACTATTATGAAGCTGCTGTGAAATAATCTATATTATATAAAGCGCTTTAGAAATAAAATTGACATTCTGATTTGGCTTGTATGCATATTCAGTGTATGTACAGTATATGTATATATGAATGTGTATATATATGTGTGTGTGTGTGTATATGTATATATATATATATATATATATATATATATATATATATATATATATATATATATAGATTTGATGACAAATATATATATATATATATATATATATATATATATGAAGAGTTCAGATGCAAAAGCCTCTAAGTGCCATCTGAAATTTTCTTCTAGAATGATCATTTTTATCAAGCTCGTATGTTTAAGTTCAGTAATTTACCCTTAAATTACAATTAATAGGTAATTTTCATTGTCATTACCTATTAATTGTAATTTAAGGGTAAATTACTGAACTTAAATGACTGAAATTACAATTAATAGGTAATTTTCATTGTCATTTAAGTGAAATTAAAAATTACCTATTAATTGTAATTTAAGGGTAAATTACTGAACTTAAATGACTGAAATTACAATTAATAGGTAATTTTCATTGTCATTTAAGTGAAATTAAAAATTACCTATTAATTGTAATTTAAGGGTAAATTACTGAACTTAAACATACGAGCTTGATAAAAATGATCATTCTAGAAGAAAATTTCAGATGGCACTTAGAGGCTTTTGCATCTGAACTCTTCATATATACGTGTGTGTGTGTGTGGGTCTGTGTATGTGTGTATATATGTGTGTACTGTACGTAAGTACATGTATGTATATATATATATTTGTGTGTATATATATACATATATGAGTATATACACATTATTATGAGTAGAACGTCTGACTTGTACTTATACTGTAACATTCACGAATGATGGCAGTGTGAAGTCTTGTTTCTGACACTTGTAGTAGAATATATTTTGATTGCTATTACAGTTTTTCTCACATCAAAACTACAAATGTGTTCTTTGTTGATTTGATGACAAATTCAGCTGTAGATACACAAATACATGAATGAAAATAAGTTTTTATTGTCCTTTAATTGTGTTCTTCAAAGTTCTTTAATAAGTTTAGTTGTATAACGATGAATTTTTGCCCAATATCTAAATAAATGAAATAAATAAATGTACTGCAATCACTGAATAAATTAACTTTATAGATCTTGCCTCTCATTTACATCTGGTTAAAGAATTCCATCAACATCAGCATATATTTTCACGAGTCATGGGAAAAAAGCTATAAACGCTGGATCCATCCTTGTACCTCAACTTACATTTACATTTATGCATTTGGCAGACGCTTTTATCCAAAGCAACTTACATTGCATTTCAAGGTACACATTTACGTTCTTATCAGTTCTTGCTTTCCTTGGGAATCGAACCCATGACCTTGACGTTGCAAGCGCCAATGCTCTACTGTTTGAGCTACAGGAAAACTTCTCCACAGGACTCTTCATATTACGTAATGCAGACACTGGAGAGGAGGATGGAAGGTGAACAGTGAGTTTATTGACAATAATGAGGCAGTGATGAAGTGAGCAGGTAGGTTAGAGTAAAGGACGATCTTGAGGGAGACACAGAGGAATGGAAGACACTGGAGACAGGGAGAAAAGCCTCCAGGGCGGAGCCGGCCATTCAGGCGGCCAGGGTGGAGCCGGCAGCTCGGGTATATGCCCCCCTCCCCCCGGTGGGACAAGTCTCTGGAATGGCGGCCATCTTGGGACGAGACTCTGGAATGGTGGCCATCTTGGGACGAGACTCTGGAATGGCGGCCATCTTGGGACGAGACTCTGGAATGGCGGCCATCTTGGGACGAGACTCTGGAATGGCGGCCATCTTGGGACGAGACTCTGGAATGGTGGCCATCTTGGGACGAGACTCTGGAATGGTGGCCATCTTGGGACGAGACTCTGGAATGGGGGCCATCTTGGGACGAGACTCTGGAATGGTGGCCATCTTGGGATGAGACTCTGGAATGGCAGTTGGACAGTGAGTTTATTGACAATAATGAGGCAGTGATGAAGTGAGCAGGTAGGTTAGAGTCCAAAGGATGATCTTGAGGGAGAAACAGAGGAATGGATAACACTGGAGACAGAGAGAATAGTTGACTATGGGTGCCTTCACATCTGTAGTTCGGTTCACTTGGTCCGGACCAAGGGCAAAAAATGATACATTGTAGCATTTTTGAGGCGTTTTGGTTCCTTTTCACACCACACTGATTGCTCTGGTCCGAATCAGTTTATGAGTTGATAAAACAAACCAAGATGCAGTCACGTGACAGCATCCACATCACTCGTTGGCCAGATGTGTCTTGAACACATTCCCATAACTGCATTCCAACAGAACTCAAAGAAAGTAAACAAAGAGGTGGAAAATTGGGCAGACAACACGCCGCTGTTTACTATGGAGAGACGACTGCGTGGGCTGAATGTATCCCTGGTCATATTTTATTATATAGTTTGTCTACACCACTTTAGACAAACAATAATATTTGAGAACGATATGCGGCTCGAAAATAATGTGTTAATGCACTGCACACGGCGAAGGCGCTTCGCAAGTCACTTCAGGAGGAGGCGTGCATTAATGTTGCTAAACAGTGGCATGCTCATCATCCAAAAAAATTACCAACGATCCATCAGGTAATGCTGTGCCCTTTCTCTCTTTAAAATTGTTTTTGACAGTTGGGACATATGGTCATCAGACCAAATTTCTATCAGGCTCCGCACCTCCTCACAACTACAAGTTTGTCTGCGAGCTGCCATGCTTAAAGTGCAAACTGTCAACAAACATTTCTCCTCATCCCATAATCACAGCGCAGCTGACTATGGCAACTGGTTTAGTCCAAAAATGCGCAGTTCTTTGGCAGTTGGTTCTGTTTGAGGTCAGATCACGTTCTCACCACAAACTAAGCGCTCCAGAGTTCGTTTGAAAGCGTACCGAAAGGTAAGCTTGTTTGGTCCTCTTTTGGTGCGCACCCGAGTGCGATTACCGCATTCACACCTGCCCAAACCAAAGGCTGCATCCTTGAAAGGTCGCATTTGAAGGCCGATTGCGTCACCACGGCGCGATGAAGGCTGTCCCAATTCAATTCTGCATCCTCCGAAGGCCGTATTCGAAGGCCGATTGCGTCATCGCGCCGCGACGAAGGCTACCCTGATTCAAAAGCAACGTCAAATGCGCCCTTTGTTTCCCCGTGAAAGAAAGGATACATAAATGGACACCTAGCGGCCTATCCTACCCCATAAGTCATTGTGTGCCGTTGACGACAGCATTTATTTATTTTTAAAGGCGGCCGAGACTAGAGATCGGTGGTGGACAGCAAATTCACATTTAAATGTAAGTATTATGTTTTCATTTACTCAAATAGCTAGCGAAACCAGAGTTAAAGTTTCTTATAAACTTCATCTTAACTCCTTCGTCACCATTGCGTGGCTTCATTTGTCAGGTAATTTTAGGCAAAACTTGTGGTAATAACGTTATTAGTTTAACGACCTATTTGTAATATTTGCACTAGTCTCACTTGTGTATTATAAGAAATATCACTCACCCAATAAAGCCCAAAACAATAAGAAAAGCAGTAAATAAGGCAATGGGGTTTCACTTTTATGTGTTTTTGTAGTGCTGTCATGCAAGCTATGTGGTTTTAACCAAATTTGAGTATACACAAATATGATTTCTTAAGTATTTTGTATGCATGTCTTGATGTGACATATTTTGCAGTGTTAACAATGCACTTAAGATTGCTCCCCTGTGTTAAGTACCCTTTTCTGCTTTTTTAGAACAATTCAGGAAAAAATGGGTCTGGGGAAGGTAACTACCATACAGGCAAAAAAAAAAAAAGTAAAAAAAAAAAAATATATATATATATATATAGAAGAAAATTAATACACACATCTTTGCTGAAATGTATTGTGCTGTTGTTGTTAACAAGCCATGGTTAATTTGCTCTGCCTTAGGATTGCGCGTGTCCTGGGACAGGTGAGGGTGTGAGTGGGAAACCCACTGCTGAAACTTGGCCCTGGTTTGTCCTCATGGATGAGGTTTTGGGACAGAGGCATTGCACCAACCCCCTGTCCTCATTGCCTCAATCCCCGAGGACACGCCAGGGCCGAGTTCAGTAGTGGGTGCCCAAGAAGAGGAGGAACCAGGGGCAGCACCAGCACGAGCACCACCAGCACCAGCACCACCACCAGTACCAGCACCAGCACTAGCACCAGCAGGAGCACCACCACCACCACCAGCACCAGCACGAAGGCAGCGAGACAGGACGAGTTTTTGGACTTGATCAGAGAAGACATGCAACTAGAGAGGGAGGCAGAGGCGAGGAGAGCACAGGAGAGTAGGGAGAGGATGGACAGGCTGTTTTCTCTTGAGAGAATGATTGAAAAATATATATATATATATTCTACATATTCTTGTTTAACTTTTTTTCATTTTTATTTTTTAAAAGAAAAATTATGTACATTATTTTTATGCAACTTTAAATCTGTAAATAAAAGAGAATGAATTGTTCTGGACATTGTTTATTTGTCATAATTTCTACATAAAACAAGTTCTTCTATACCTTTTTTTTTTTTTCAAATAAAATTGTTAAATGAAAATCATTTGTTCTACGGGCTACATTAAAGTAATTTTTCCAACTATTTACAACATATGTTAAACATATCAAAATCAACATAAACATTTACATTTACAGTACATAAAATAAGAAAAGAATGATGTAGACTTTTATTGAGCTGAGCAGGGAGACCCTGGAGCCGCTGGACCGGGATGGGCTGCCCCTGGTAATGCCTCCTGCTGGTGGGACATCATCTGGGACGGTCTCCAGAGTGTTTGAGTGCATATTTCCACTATCCACTAAGTTGTCTACCAACAGGTTTGCAGGGCTGATTCAATCGACAGCTTTCCGAAAAAAGTACTTTTAATAACTACTGCATTGGGGAAAAACTACTAAAACCTTAGTTAAGCAAAATTATCTTGCATACTCTAATGTACTTAAAGTATCAAGAGTAAAAATTAGGCAGGGGGAAAAACTCCTTGTCATGGTTTTTATGATGGTTTTGCATTTATATTAGGCTAGTACAAAGTGAAGTAACCTACTGAAGTAGTTATGCAGTAGTACTGTGTAGGCTATGTTGCATTTTACTTCTGTATATTTTCAAGGTTGTTACATTATATACTTTTGTGTAGTTTAATGTAAAATCATATTGTGATGTGAGGGAAAAAAGTACTTCAGTAGGTTACTTGACATTTGTACGTGAATACTTAACGAAGTATGCAGTTCCGAAAATTAAAGTAACAAAATGTCGGCTTATTGTCACAATATTGACAAATTGTTTCTAACTACAGCTGCGTCCCATATCAAAGGGCGCATCTGAAGCGCTCGGACCGGTCTAGCCTACGGAGGACTGTTCTTGTCGCCTGGCAACTGTGACAGCTGGTGGACTTTTTTATATTCAATTGGGTTTTATATTCAAACAGGGCTAAACCGAAAATACGTGACCTGGCAGCGCTGGTGCTGAAACATTCTCACCATGTCCTCCAGTAAAATATAAAACATAAAAATGACAATAGCCAATTCTGGCTCCATAGCTGTTTACTCAATTATATCAAATGAATTATCAGGATGACAGCATACTCTCGCACCGATGCTTGGCGCCAGGAGCGGTGATCGGGAACACCTGGTTGCACAATTAGGAAATCCTACGAAGGCTACATGGTGCGTCCTTCGAAGGATGCAGCCTTCACATTGGGACACAGCTTATGTGTAATCAAGACCAGACCATAAGCTGGGGTGAAGTGTGTGTAAAAGTAGTGTAGGTAATGATGAGGTGCAGGTGTGTGTGATCATGAACGACGTGCAGGTGGGAACCAAGGAGAGTGATGGGAGATGTAGTGCAGAACTGTGACAATTCCATCGCCTGAAGAACTTACTTGGTTGTAATACTTTCCATCTCAAAGAATAGAATATGCTGGAAGGAACACCATCCTGAAATGGATCTATTAACTGGAAATGGCTTAAACTAGTGATGGCAAATTGAGGCTTCCTGAACCACTGAGACCTCGCAGCCCATTGCTTCACCCAGGGGTTCATTACTCGAAACTTCATTCAGCATTGCTCACTAGTGACACCTAGCTACTGTGCAAAGAATTAGCAGACAAATTAATTCATCTTGAACCAATGACCTGCGCAGATATTTGTCCATTACCTGGATATAAAATAAAATATGTATCTTTCTCTGTCTGACTGTACTTGTGCAGAGACAACTGTCACACACACACACAGTTAATTACAGTTTTTCTGAATTGCTAAAACACATTTCTTGAAACCATTACTCACTTTCTCAAAACCTTAAACACAAAACCAAATTTTCAAACCACATTCACAGAACTTCTGACTCTTCTGGCAAAATCAAACAATTGCCTCAAAAACATTTTATCTGTGCTCAAAATCAAACAATGCTCTCAGATCATACACACAGCGAGTCAAAATTATAAACACTACAGATCATTCATTAGACACTATATCAAAAAATGGAGAACACAGAATCCAAACCATGCAGTTACAGAAAAAAAGTATATTGTAACAAAGTAAACAAATTTTACAATTTCGTAAAAAAAAATATAGTAATGACAACTTATGGCGCTTTTCCATTACCAGTACCAGCTCAACTCGACTCGGCTCGCTTTTCGCTCCGTTTTCCATTGCAGATAGTACCTCCACAATAGTACCTGGTCGTCATAGCGACGCCGCAGGAAACTGCCGTGACTTCCCACATAGCAAACAGACTTGGCCCAAATGTGGCCTCATCATGGCACTGCTGGCCTGTTGCCGGTACTGGCATGCATCATGTCAGCCAACTGTGGGCCAAGTGTGGCAATGATGGCACTGCATGATGGCAGACAACATTTGGGCCGATTGTGGATGGGAGGTGTGTGGCCCAGATCAGTGTAGCGATTATGGGCCATACTTTGTGTACGGGACAATTATAAGTATTTAGGCCGCTACTATTATATTCAAGGATTGTCCCCCCCACCACCACAATTTTTCACGGGAGAAATAAAACAGTTTAAAGTGTTGTCCATGGATAGTGCAGGTATCAAAACTACGAAAGAGATGAAATGATTTTAAGAATTAATAACAATAATAATATGAATTGACTTATGAGTCAGTGAAAAAAGCTATGTCCAGAAAAAATTATAAATAATTATAAATATAGCATTTAGTTTTCAGCAGTGTTCACAAAATTCAATAATCATTTAAAAATTCCCAAATCCATTTGACCTGAACAAAATATACATTTTCCTAACATGACAACTGAGTTACATGTTTTTAAATTATTTATTTTAATTTGTTTTTATGAATTTCTAATAAAAAAACTTAATTCACATACAAAATAGTCTAAAGTTTTCCATACTCTTTAGTTTAAGAACCACAAAATCATGTTAAAAACTTACTATATATATATACAGTTGCATAAATATGTACAGTTAACTGTGCAGTGAACTATTGTTTATTTTGTGCGATCTCCACGGTAACAGCAGCTTTCTGGTTGGTGGATGAGGTTCACGTGATGCGTCGCTTGAAATTTCTCCCGCTGAAGGGTGACGAAGACGTCTGACAAACCGAACCGCTGTTCAGGTAAGTGAAGCTATTTTGTGCACGACCCTATTTTTTTTACAGTCTATATATTGTGTACGACCTAACATTAAATGCAATACATACAGCAGATATGCAACCACATGGGTTCTCTTTTGCACTCATGCCGCAACAGATCAAGCCTGCGATGTGTTTACAGCTCTCTTATTTTTCTAGTATTTTTATTTAACCTTAACCTCGATTAAAAATCGACCGTGGCGGGAACGAAGGTTATTTTGGCAGGTTAATGGCAATCTTTAAAAAATAGAAGAACATCTCTTTTTTGGAGCTTTTTTAAATACCTGAATTTTTTGCCTATGAACTTTTACCTATGGTAGCTGATTCACTGCCCTGAACTTGAGAACGCGAGTACAGACTGACGCGACCGGGGTGCTTTTGACCGGCCTGCGGGTCATTCAATAGTGCCACATTATAAGCAATCATTTTCTGTATAAAATGTAACCGAAGCAACCTTATTTTAATTTGTTACCTACATTTATTTACAGTTGGTGGATGAATATTTGTATATGTATTTATTAATTTAGTATTTTGTCTTTTAGCTGCTGTGAGGAAAAAATCGTCTGACACATGCCACTGATCAGGAGTTAGAAGCAACAATACAAAGATGGCTTCAGCTCCTGAAACAGCAACATAGTTTCAGCCATTTACTGTCTATGGTTTCAGCCCAGATCTGGCCCAAATCTGGTTCATGTGGATTTCACACGGTCCAGATGTGGGCCGGATCTGGGCCGACACAGAAAAGAGGGGCTGCAGAGCTGTACTTCACTTCCTGAGGATAGCATCACTCTCTCCCTCACACATACAAACATTCTTATGTGCAAATTTGTTTTAAGTAATTTTTTTTTAATTTGCTTTATGTTTGTTGAGAGTAAAATTACATTATAATATGTTTAAATTTCAGTGCTAGATTCATTGATAGATTCATTTAGTTAGAATTGAAAAATGTTTTTTTTTTTTTTTTGGCTTGTGCATTACTACAATAAGTAAACTACTGCTTAAGACAGACCAGAACATTTTGAAATTAAATGCACTGTGAGGTGGTAATAAGATGTTAAGCTTTGAATGTTCTAAAAAAAAATAGAAAATAATAATTATTTATTATTATTGGCTTGTGCCTATTGTTAAATAAACTATTTTTGAGAATTGAATTTTCTTGTGCCTTATTTGCTCACATGGTTTGGGTAAGATTAGGCTGGGTTATGGCTCAGTTTTGGGGTTTCTGGTTAAAGGGTGGCGTTGATATGGTTAACTTATGGCTGAGAATTGGTACCAATAATAAACCCAGTTCAGGGCCAGTTAAGGGTGACTGGCTGAGATTCGGGCCAGTTATGGCCCATGTGTGACCCTTGTCTTTAATCCAGTTCTGGGCCACTTCAGGGCCGTCATTCTTTGCGGTACTTGGGCCGAGGGAAATGTGATAGTGTGGCCCGGAGCTGGGCCAGAAAAAAAATTGCTATGTGGTTTAATCTTTAACGCGAGACGTGCGAGACACACCCGCTACCCACATACACAGGACAATGGAGGAAATCGAGTGTATGCTGTTTTTGGATGCTTTTGTTTTTGCTGTTTTTTATTCAGGATACTCCGTCTGGCGCGTGCAATGATGACGCAGTGAATAGTGACGATTCTCTCTGACCAATCAGCAGTCTGCCGTGTTTTCACGTCACATTTTAGTATCGCCTCAGCTCGCCTCAGCTCGCTTAGAACCTCGCCGGAGGTGGTACGAAAAAAAAGTACCTGGAAGCAGGTACAGGTACAACTTTTACACAGTGGAAAACCAAACAGAGCCAAGCCGAGGCGAGCCGAGGCGAGCTGGTACTGTGTAGTGGAAAAGCGCCATTACAGTAGTAAGGTGAATAAATTGTATACTGTATCCACTGCAAGTATAGTATTGTACTGAATATACAGTGACCCAACTGCAAAAGCCAAAAAGGTTACAGTAAAGATACTCTAAATGAAAAGCATGTTACAGTAAAGTACACTCAGAAGAGTTGTGCAACTGCAGAATCACGGTCAGTGAGAGAGATTTTATTCTGCTTCAGCATCATGTCTTCATGTCGGTCCGGCCAGAGGAGTTTCTCCACATCTCAGACAAGAGATCTCTGTTGTCTCTGCAGGCAAAGGGGAAAACCCTAAAGCCAGATCCAGCCTTGACAATATTCTCCACATCTTGCTCTTCCTCTTACTCATCCTCTTCCTCCTCTCCCTCTTATATTGTTTCCATCCATGGTTGGTTTCAACATTCAGTGCAACATTTTGAGAAAATGTTGGGACTCTGAACGGACTTGTATTATGCACAGTTGGTTTGGTCACGTCATTAGAAAAAAGTGTGAACAATGTTGAGTTGTTGTGTGTAAACAATGACAACTGTGTTGTAGTTGTGTTTAACTTTCGCCTGCCTGTGTTTAGCATTTTGAAACATAAGTTCATCACAGTGCAAAATGTGTTTTAGTGAGCGAGAATGTGTTTAGAGTTTTGCAAAAAGAGTGCATGAGATTTGCAAACAGTGTTTTAACGACCTGAACTTGTTTAATGTTTTACAGAAAGAGTGATTTATTCAACAAATTGGTTTAGACTATTGAGAATTTGGTTCAGAGAATGAGGTTTAGTGTTTTAGCAATTCAGAAAAACTGTAATTATTCATAAATTGTTTGGATAGTGACCGTATGAACAACAAACGTGAGACTGTGTTGAGTGTAATAAAGCAAACTGCAACAGATTAGTCTGGGGTGGGAAAAGTTAAGAACTGTTTCTGGGTTTTTTGTGCAGTGAACTGTTACTAGTTTTAGTGCAGTGTGGTGCTTATGGGACTGGGGATATAGATGAGAAAACTGCAACACTGCAGTTTGGGGTGGGTGACAGAAGGATTACAATTGATTTTTACTGAGAAACAGAATTTTTTTGAAGTGTGTTGGAGTTTAGACGATTCCTCTTCTTGGACAAAACCTCTCCAGCCTTGGAAGAGATCCTTCCGCATGGAACAAAGGATGCAGGGGAACATAAAAATGCCAGTGGCAACTGGTATAAATGAGAATACTGATGCTTCTGTTGTATGGAGAGCATTTTCTGCCAAATTTAAATAAATAAATTAAATGATTAAAATGAAAATTAAAACCAGATTAACGATTTCATTACAGAAAACAGTACGCAAAATATGTGACAAAATTGAGAATGAAATTAAATGATTTCAGTTTCACAGCATTATCCCTGTCAAATTGAAAAATAAAATGCAATTGGTGATTTCACATTTCATTTTCACTACAGTCTCGAGGCAAGACTGCCAATATTAAAATGAAAAGCCAAACGTGAAAAAGAAAGTACAAATACAGTTTTTACAATGCTCTTTAGTAACGCTCACGCAATAATAGTGACACAATTCAAATACAAATGTAAATTTTCGTTTTATTTCACAGTTTTCATTTTCGTTTTCATTTTCAAAGACAACCTGCATGCAAATTCTATGTTAATGAGTGGGTGTGGCTTATTCTAGTAACGGCGCTGAGACACGCCTTCTGTAAAGCGAAGTCATCGACGTCCCGCATGAGTTTAATGTGTGAAACAAAATTATTTAAATGTGATTATATTGTAATCGAGAAGAAAGACGCAGCTGACATGACTATAGGCACGGACAACAACCCCTATTAACTGTTAAAAGTACAAGATATCACACCGGACATTCAAACGGATTTTTTATTATGAACAGACATGGGCAGTATTTCAATTAAATGTATTTTAAATACGTATTTAATTACTTTAGTGTATTTTGTATTTTGTATTTTGCAGGTGTGGAAAAAATAAAATGTAGTTTGTAACAAAATATTTTGAGGGAGTGTATTTAGAGTATTTCAAATTCTTAAATACTTAAGAAAAATCACCATATGCTTATCACCATAGTAAATGATTTTGCCATATTTTCGGTCTGATGTTGGCAATGGCAATGTCCAGGTTAGATGCACGAAAATCACGTGACACCCTGTAGACCGGGCTCTCTCCAAGAAGTGAATGAGTTTTGAACCCCTACGGGTGACGTCACGGACACTACGTCCATATTTTTTTACAGTCTATGTTTTGAACACAGGAGAAGAAGTGGCGCTGCTCCTCTTAAAAACGGCATTAAAGGGATAGTTCACCCAAAAATAAAACTTTTGTCACCCTTTTATTGTCCCAAACCTGTATGAGTTTCCTTCTTCTGCTGAACACAAAAAAAGATATTTTGAAGAATGTCTGTAATCAAACAGTTGACAGTAGCCTAGCCAGTGACTTCCATAGTATTTTTCAATGGCTTCCGTCAACTGTCTGGTTACCAACATTCTTCAAAATATCTTATTTTTATTTCAACAGAAGAAAGAAACTCATACAGGTTTGGGACAACATACGGATAAGTAAATGATGACAGAATTTTCCTTTTTGGGTGAACTTACTATCCCTTTAAGGTAAAGTGTTTTGTGAAAAATATACAGTCTACACACACACATATTGCACACTGAACGGCATTATAGAGAAAAAAATTGTGCCTTATGAGATCAATGCACTGTGTTGTCATTCATAAAAGGACATCATACCTATTATGAAACAGCGCGTCTGTCGTAACTCCACTGAAATCTCCATGCTAAGCAAGCGTTCACAATATAACATCCATCTGCAGGTTTTACACGTTTTTAAACGTATTACATATGAGAAATATTGATATTCCGTCGGATTTTGTATAAAATAATCACCAATCCTAGCCTGGGTGCCAGCCCGAACCCCGCCCACAACATTTTTTGGTCGGGAAGTTCAGTCTGGACTCGATCCGTTGAGGAGTAATTATGCTCGGCTCCCAGAAGGCCGAGCCAATCAAATTGCCAGGGCGGGCTTTAATCGATGATGGACAGATGATCTGCTGTTACGTAATCACCCACGTCACCAAAGAGCGCTTGGGTTGAATTGGTTTACAACAAAGACGACTGCAGCAGGAGAATTGAGATGTTTAGATTCCGCTATCGCATCTGTTATAAAAGAAATCTACAGCGCATTCATTTTAAAAGACGAACAGAGAACCGCAATCAAGGCATATGTCGATCGGAAATATGTGTTTGCCGTCCTTCCTACGGGATTCGGCAAAAGTTTAATTTATCAGCTGACTCCGATGGTCGCTAAGAAGATGGGACGCAATGAAAACCCTGTGGTCATTGTGGTTTCTCCTTTGGTCGCACTCATGGAGTGCTTTATTATTACTTTACTCATTACTTTACTACTTCTTCCTGCGTGTGTGCAGTTGAGCTCTGTTGACAACTATGCGTCGCTCAACATAAGTCACTTACTGCGTTGCTCTGATTGGTTGTAGGTCTATCGAATTGAGTGCAGAGTTTTGTTTTTTTCCTGGTTCGGTTAAGACACGCCTCATAATCAAAGCCCTATGGAGCAGATCAGACTCACACTCTGCCTAGAATATGAGTATGACGAAGTCAGGCTACAACAATTCTATTGTTTTTCAATAATTGCGCACGCAGCGCGATTCTACTATGGAAAAGGCATACGCGATCAGGGCAGTTAGAGTCTCGTGTGTAAAACAAACCCACACATATTATGATTAATATGATTAATCATATATATTATGATTAAAATGGAATTTTGATTTTGTGACAAATTCTCGGTCTGTTTTTTTTCCCCCTTTTTTATTTTGCTACTTCGCCATTTTGAATTTACACATTTCTCATATTTGTGTTATTGCTACTATTTGTGTTATTGACCTTTCAGTAATAAAAAAAAGACTTAAGAATATTGTGGGAGTATTTTTGTATTTTCAAAATACTAATTACTTGTATTTTATTTAAATACATTTTTCACAACAGTATTTTGTATTTTATTTTGTTACATTTCATGAGCCAGTATTTGTAGTTTGTAACAAAATAGTTTTTGATGTATTTGTGCCCACCTCTGATTATGAATATAGGACTGACCTGAAGGAAATATCTAGCCTACTGTAAATGCAGGTACACTCGCTTTCTCGGTCTCATCCAGAAGTTGTTACTGGAAATGAAAATCAGCATTGTGATTATTTTTGTACACAAACTTAAAATAACCAAAAGACACGTAACAGTTAAACAGCGGACAGACACAGGCTAGTGCTGTATCTGAATAAGTCACGGCTGAAGGGCGTTGTTAGGCACGACGCGAATATGAAACATTGGCCGAGGTTCTCGGTTAAAGCCAGTGGGTATTAATGTCTGGCTATAATTGTTGTAGAAATTGTGTTACTAAGACCTTTGTACACCCAAATAGTTGAATTTCCAAAACAGCCTAATACATGAATGAACCTCATCGTCGATTATGGTCTAGTCTGAGTCTAACATCATAACTAACATGGTCAGGCTGGTTGTTTCCATGTTCTAATGCTGCGGCAGCTTCCAGCAAAAGCTCACTAACAGATTTCGCCATATCTCGTCGTCTCGATTACAATATAATCACATTTAAATAATTTTGTTTCACACATTAAACTCATGCGGGACGTCGATGACTTCGCTTTACAGAAGGCGTGTCTCAGCGCCGTTACTAGAATAAGCCACACCCACTCATTAACATAGAATTTGCATGCAGGTTGTCTTTGAAAATGAAAACGAAAATGAAAACTGTGAAATAAAAGAGGAATTAAAATGAAAACGAAAATTTACATTTGTATTTGAATTGTGTCACTATTATTGCGTGAGCGTTACTAAAGAGCATTGTAAAAACTGTATTTGTACTTTCTTTTTCACGTTTGGCTTTTCATTTTAATATTGGCAGTCTTGCCTCGAGACTGTAGTGAAAATGAAATGTGAAATCACCAATTGCATTTTATTTTTCAATTTGACAGGGATAATGCTGTGAAAATGAAATCATTTAATTTCATTCTCAATTTTGTCACATATTTTGCGTACTGTTTTCTGTAATGAAATTGTTAATCTGGTTTTAATTTTCATTTTAATCATTTAATTTATTTATTTAAATTTGGCAGAAAATGCCCTCCATACTGTTGAGCCCAATATACTAGTGAATCCTCAGATCTTGTGAGATTCACTTCTGATAAATACTGTTCCACTTCTACAGTAGCATCTGCTGTTGCACTTGAGCTCTTCTACTGTGATCAACCGTGCTATCCAGCAGATGCCAAAGGTCACCTAATAATAGAGGTACAAAGAAAAGAAAACTCAGTTAACAAAGGTTTCCCTTAAGAATCCCAGTTTTTTCAAATCTGGGATCCAATAATGTGATTACACTTATTGATTCTAAATGTACTGCGTGTTCCCTGACCCTCCGGACCAGGGTGTCACTCAGCTGCCTTGTTAAATTGGACTTGATGCCTTCTAACTTACTCGTAACAGCATGATTAAGCATCTTCATCAAAAGTATCAGTTTGGAGGCAGACTTTTTTCTCCAGAAAGCTCTACTGAAGCCTGACAGAAAGGGGGCAAAAACATGTAAAGCATCTTGGACTGCCTCATGCTCCAGGCCTCCTACTGGCTGTAGTCTTTAGCCTCTGGCCAAAGAATCCTCTGATGACGCAAAATGATGATTTATGCGTCATCAGAGGATTTTTTCCAGACAAAAAAATACATAAATCCCTCGTCTCAGGGGGATATGAGGGAGGAAAGCATGGTAATTCGAAAATACTACAGGTTTTCTACTGATACAAAGCTTAATGCTAAATCCTGAAGTATCCCTTTAATGTTATGATTCCAACCTGTGTTCCCCTGTCTTGTGTGTTCCTGGACGTTTATGTTATTTCCTGTCTTGCTCCACGTTTTGCAGTTGTTTAGGTTTAATGTTGATTTGTCTCCCCAGCTGTTTCTTATTAAGCACACCCCCTTGTTATCTTGTTAAGCTTGTCTGCCTGTGTATATATAGGCCTTTGTTTCACTTGTTCTCTGTCAGTCGTTGAATGGACGTTCCCTGGTTTGGTGTGTTCTCTCCTGTTCTGTGGTTTCATCAGTTAAGTTAATGACTTTAATAAATCTAACCCTACACGTGGATCCTCTGCCCAGTCTGCTTCTTTGCCTGACTAAAATGTTACACTTAACACATACAGTAAGACTGTACTATTATGCCATTATCCTTAAAGGTTAAAGAGCCTTAAAGAGGATCCTTCTGTCGTCAGCTAACCCTTGCAGTGGTAAAACATGGCCAAATATCAGGGAAAACAAACCTCGACAAACAACCCAAGAAATTCTGTTGGACTAAATCAATCCATCATCGAAATCTACTACAAGTATAACAATACTTGAAGTCAAACTGCTCTGATTTAAATGAGGAGGGTTCACATACTTTTAAGACCACCACAGCCAATAGAATTACAAAGAATTCTTCTTTATTTTTACATTTTTTGCACACACTCATCATCACTATGTTTGTGTATATGCAGAGATGTACATGCGCATAAAAGACTTTATTATCGGGAAAAATGCAGGTGAACTGTTTCAAAAGAAAAAAAAAAGAAGTCTTCCATTCTCCAAATTTGAACATAATATAAAACGTGTAAGGCTCACATGTTCAGATTGTTAAATGTCTAATAGCTGTTTGACTGAAAGACTTTGAATGTTTTAGAAAGTCACTGGTCGTCGTTCTTCAGTCTGACCACTGAAATCAGCAGGAATGTGGACTTATCAGCTTGATTTTTGTCAGAAATACAGAGCTTAGTGGCGTCCAAATGGAGCAACCTTTAGAATAACCTCTGATAGTAATAAATAAATGAATAACCGAATAACCCTGATCATTAAATTAGCTAATAACATTCTAACAAACAGACAAAAAACACAATATAGGCCAGACTGAAAGGTGGAATGTGAAATGCATTGTGTTTAAATGCCATAAAACCAAAGCTAAAGTAAACAGAATAAATGAATATCTCTGCAGATTCATATTTTTCACCCCATCCCCATTCCAGTCCCCTTGTGAAATACAAAGATAAAGTTCTGATATCATTCAAGAGCAGATTCAAATCTTATTGGTTTCTCTACACTTCAAACCATTGCTTAAATAGTTTCACATCTAGGTTTCTTCAAAATGTACGCTACTATTGAAATACTTTGGGATGGAAAAGAACTGAAAAGCGAGTCGATCCATCAGGTCAGCGCGGTATTGCATGGCATGCTCACTTTGATCAAGCGAGCCTCTCTTGTAGGCCTTTCCTACATAGACAAGCATCATACGGTGAGTGCATGTAAAATGTCTTCTGATGCCGTAAAGGACCTGGGAATGTCAGTCATGGAACGCCAGAACACAGCATGCATGGCTTTTAGCTGGGAATGTGCCACTGGAGTTCCCTTTGGACCCACAAACGAAACATGAATGGAGGTGAACTTTGGGTTAGTTGCTCTCCTCGGAGTCAAGCATGCATGCTAGCTGGATCTGCTTCTGCTTTCTGAGGAGGACTCCATCTGGACGCAGCTCGCCACCAACGGCCCAAGGGGAATTACTCGTTTAATGCGAGTAAGCTCATGCGTGGTCTTGACGCCCATGGCTCATTCAGAGCATTTAGTGCCTGCTAGTTTTGAGCGAGGAAGAACAAATAGTGAAGGAATGCCAATGTCGATAAAACGTCCTCATCTTTTGGTGACGGAACAATTACATGGAGATGTTGCTGTACAGTTGTTCGATTTCCATCTTGAAATACTCCTTCAACTCGGGTCTCTTGGCTTTTAAAGTGGGGGTCAGCAATCCGTTTTGTATGGAGAACATTTCTTTGTGAATGTGGATGTCTTTAACCTGAGAGGAGTCAAACAGAGGATAGTGAACTATTAAGGTTGTGTGTTTCATTGCACGGTCACTCTATATGCAGGCATTTCATGGTTGTGACCATTTTAAATGTGAAGCGTGACGTTCTGTGCAACTTCTGGCCTGTAATAACTACAGCACTGGCTCAGCGAGGGACTGCCGGTTTGTCCCGTTCTTCATATGTGGATTACTGAGCGCTCCAGATCCTGTATGGATCCGCTCTTGGGAGCAGGTTTAGTTCACCTAAACTATTCGATTTTTACCAGCTGAAAGAAACTGAAAGTCTGTCACACCAGTTATTGAAAATGAAAATAAAAATACTTTTAATATAATAATAATGATTTTAACTCATTTACACTTTTAAACAAGGTCATTAAATTGATGTTATTCTGCCAGCCAATCACAGCATTGCTGTTCATGGCCTAGAGTCTTTATAGATTTGCTCTTTAGAATGAACACAGTAATCTCAGACAACTGTGTTTGAAGAAGCACGATGAGCTAGAGATCAGGATGAGAAGATCTAGCACACGTCACATCATCTCAAGTGTGTTAAACGAGCAATGAAGAACGGGCCCTTGATTAAAAACTCCCATTAGTCCATCTGGTGCAGAAATGACACGCTTCACCTTTAAATGAGACTAAATATAAAATGTTTTCTAGTTAACTGAACCTAGTCCTAAAACATGTGTGACCACTTGAGCAACTAATGTTCATACTAAAGAGTCTTTAAGAAACAAACACCTGTGGTTTACTACTGTAGTTGTTAGCTACAGCATGCCAGTTTGCAAACGTACCTGTTCGAATGAATGGAGGCCACTAGCTTTTCCCAAACGCACCATGTCATCCAGAATGGCTTTCTTCAGGTCCTTTAGATAGACAAAACAGAGAATGGTCAGCAACTTGAATCCCAGGCAGCCGACACTATGTTGCTAACCCTAACCCAATGCACAAGAGATCAGGGTTCAGGTGAGCCTTACTTTATTTTCACACAGCTCGTCGAAGCATCCTTCAAATCCTTTCTTCTGAGCCCATGAGGGAAAGACCTCGGGATCCGGGACGATGATTCCCACCAGACACGACTGCACACACAATCGGTTAGCGTTAGCATCCGCAGCGCAGCTAACTCTTGAGACATTCAGGGTAATGCTGAGCGACTGACCTGCAGGCTGTCTCCGTGCACGTAGAGCTGAGACACGGGTTCACTGCGGATGTAGATGTTTTCTATTTTCTCTGGGGAAATATATTCTCCTTGCGCTAACTTAAAGATGTGCTTCTTCCTGTCGATGATCTTCAGGGTGCCGTTCTGAAGGACAGACAAATGGAAGGAGCTGTTGTTATTATCTGTCTGTCAGAGCAGCTCAACGGCCCAGCGGACACTAGATTTGACCCACATTTAACAGCAGTAAAGGAGAGCAGGGTTGGCTATGCAGAGTTAATGCCTTGATCCAGCACTCTGTATCATTAAAATAAGCCTATTCAATGCTGGTGTTCAAGAGACTATACACTAAACGCGTAATACGCATGTGCACGCCGTCAGCATTTTCACAGATTCGTGTTTTTCGTTTTTCAAACTTTTTCAAGGCTTGCATCTTGGAACCTATTTCAAGGTTTGCGTTCTCGAGCTCCAAACACTGTTGTTGTGCGGATGAGCGGCCGGAGCGCGTTAAGGGTTTTCTGTTAGAACGGTGTCGTGTTAGCGGCCGCTAAGTTAATAACTAATGATCTTTGCAACGGAAGTGAATCAATCAAACTAACTTTAGCTGGACAATAACTTTATTCTAGAGCTGCTGTAAAGCCTAAACAATCTCTGTTACTGTAATCTCCTATTATCACTGTAAAGCTGCTTTGAAACAATCTATATTGTTAAAAGCGCCATATAAATGAAGGTGACTCGACTTGACAAGAGAAATGCTGAGGAAATGAACGAGTCTCAAGTCAAGCAGTATCTAGACCGATATACAAAAAAATGCTAACATCTAAATGAATTGGTCCACATCACTGAGCCAACCTGTATACATTAATTTAAAGGGTTAAATCAGGTAGAAGTAGCTCTTTAACTCTTTCCCCGTCATTGAAAGAATCCGTGTTTTCAGTGTTATACGGTAGGGGGCGCTGTTACACATCTTCTGAAAGAGTACTGAATCTCCTGATCAAAACATTGCTGACACTCATGTTGTAGTCTTTGAAAAAAAAAAAAAAAGTAATTTACTCAGCTTTTTGTTCAAAATGTTGCTTATTTATGAAACCCACATTCAAGTGTTGATAAAAAAGAATGCATGAAGCTAGAATAAAATGTTTGTGCTCTGTTCTTTCTTTTGATATATTGCATGTTCAGATATTCATACAACAAAATATTCGGGGGGCCATGAATGCTTTATAAAAATGATAAAAAAACGCTGGCGGGGAAAGAGTTAAAGTCACGATGGGACAGCAGGACAGTCCTGTTCATCGTGGTCTCTTGTACACAAAGAAGAACAAAACGCATTCAGGCCGACATACCGGCAGCCATTTCCCGATGTCTCCGGTGTGAAGCCATCCATCTGAGTCCAGCGTCTCCGCAGTCCTCACAGGATCCTTCAGATAACCCTTGAAGACATTTGGGCCTTTCACACAAACCTAGAGCAAAAACAAAGAGAAGAATGATGGATGATGCTTAAATAATGGCATAATCTGTATTTGGTGAGAGAGAGCGACAAATGCATGGGGACATGACTGTCAATCAAGCCTCTGATGATGCAGTATGACTTTCTGTTACAGTCCCAGATAGCAACTTAGTGTTGGCCCAAATCCGGGCCACATCTGGCACATGTGGATTTCACTCATACCAGATCTGGGGCGAAAATATGTTGCTGTCTGGGGTATAACAGTGAATCAGATTGAATGCATTAATATTATGAACAGCAGCTACGATAATTATTTCCCATCTGCTTTTCTGTTGTTATCTCGGGACGTAAATACAGATTGTCAGCTCCAGTTTGTATCCCATGGAAACTACAGATGCCCCAAAACCCGTGCAGAGACGACTCGCCGCCTGTGAAGAGACGACTCGACGCCTGTGAAGAGACGACTCGACGCCTGTGAAGAGACGACTCGACGCCTGTGAAGAGACGACTCGACGCCTCTGAAGAGACGACTCGACGCCTGTGAAGAGACGACTCGACGCCTGTGAAGAGACGACTCGACGCCTCTGAAGAGACGACTCGACGCCTGTGAAGAGACGACTCGACGCCTGTGAAGAGACGACTCGACGCCTCTGAAGAGACGACTCGACGCCTCTGAAGAGACGACTCGACGCCTGTGAAGAGACGACTCGACGCCTGTGAAGAGACGACTCGACGCCTGTGAAGAGACGACTCGACGCCTCTGAAGAGACGACTCGACGCCTGTGAAGAGACGACTCGACGCCTGTGAAGAGACGACTCGACGCCTCTGAAGAGACGACTCGACGCCTCTGAAGAGACGACTCGACGCCTGTGAAGAGACGACTCGACGCCTCTGAAGAGACGACTCGACGCCTGTGAAGAGACGACTCGACGCTGGCAATATGTTTATGCCCTAAATTAATACATGATTAACTAACTGTATTTTTCTATGTACATTTCTGAAATGCACTTTCTGTAAACCTGCTTTGAAACAATATGTATTGTGAAAAGCGCTATACAAATAAATTTGAATTGAATTGAATGAAATAACATATGACTTCCTGTTACAGCACAACATATTACAGAATAACGTAAGACTTCCTGTTACATCATAACATATGACTTCCTGTTACAGCATAACATATTACAGAATAACGTATGACTTCCTGTTACAGCATAACGTATGACTTCCTGTTACGGCATAACGTATGACTTCCTGTTACGGCATAACGTATGACTTCCTGTTATAGAATAACGTATGACTTGCTGTTACAGAATAACGTATGACTTGCTAGAATAACGTATGACTTGTTGTTACGGTACAACGTATGACTTGTTGTTACGGTACAACGTATGACTTCCTGTTACAGAATAACATGTTACAGAGTAACATATTACAGAATAACATACAGTATGACTTCCTGTTACAGAATAACATATTACAGAATAACGTATGACTTCCGGTTACGGCATAACGTATGACTTCCTGTTACGGCATAACGTATGACTTGCTGTTACGGCATAACGTATGACTTCCTGTTACGGCATAACATATTACAGAATAACGTATGACTTCCGGTTACAGAATAACGTATGACTTCCTGTTACGGCATAACGTATGACTTCCTGTTACGGCATAACGTATGACTTCCTGTTACGGCATAACGTATGACTTCCTGTTACGGCATAACGTATGACTTCCTGTTATAGAATAACGTATGACTTCCTGTTATAGAATAACGTATGACTTGCTAGAATAACGTATGACTTCTTGTTACGGTACAACGTATGACTTCCTGTTACAGAATAATGTATGACTTCCTGTTACAGCATAACGTATGACTTCCTGTTACGGCATAATGTATGACTTCCTGTTACAGCATAACGTATGACTTCCTGTTACAGCATAACATATTACAGAATAACATATGACTTCCTGTTACAGAATAACATATGACTTGCTGTTACAGAATAACGTATGACTTGCTAGAATAACGTATGACTTGCTGTTACGGCATAACATATGACTTCCTTTTACAGTATAACTTATGACTTCCTATTACGGCATAACGTATAACTTCCTGTTACAGCATAACGTATGACTTCCTGTTACAGCATAACGTGTGACTTCCTGTTATGGTATAACGTATGACGTATGACTTCCTGTTACAGCAAAACGTATGACTTCCTGTTACGGCATAACGTATGACTTCCTGTTACAGCATAACGTATGACGGCATAACGTATGACTTCCTGTTACGGCATAACGTATGACTTCCTGTTACAGCATAACGTGTTGCGGCATAACGTATGGCTTCCTGTTACGGCATAACGTATGACGGCATAACGTATGACTTCCTGTTACGGCATAACTTATGACTTCCTGTTACGGTATAACGTATGGCTTCCTGTTACGGCATAACGTATGGCTTCCTGTCACGGCATAACGTATGACTTCCTGTTACGGCATAACGTATGACTTCCTGTTACGGCATAACGTATGACTTCCTGTTACGGCATAACGTATGACTTCCTGTTACAGCATAACGTGTTGCGGCATAACGTATGACTTCCTGTTACGGCATAACGTATGACGGCATAACGTATGACTTCCTGTTACGGCATAACGTATGACTTCCTGTTACAGCATAACGTGTTGCGGCATAACGTATGACTTCCTGTTACGGCATAACGTATGACTTCCTGTTGCAGCATAACGTATGACTTCCTGTTACGGCAAAACGTATGACTTCCTGTTACAGCACAACGTATGACTTCCTGTTACGGCATAACGTATGACTTCCTGTTACGGCATAACGTATGACTTCCTGTTACGGTATAACGTATGACTTCCTTTTACAGTATAACGTATGACTTCCTGTTACGGCATAACGTATGACTTCCTTTTACAGTATAACGTATGACTTCCTGTTACGGCATAACGTATGACTTCCTGTTACGGCATAACGTATGACTTCCTGTTACGGTATAACGTATGACTTCCTTTTACAGTATAACGTATGACTTCCTGTTACGGCATAACGTATGACTTCCTTTTACGGTATAACGTATGGCTTCCTGTCACGGCATAACGTATGACTTCCTGTTACGGCATAACGTATGACTTCCTGTTACGGCATAACGTATGACTTCCTGTTACGGCATAACGTATGACTTCCTGTTACGGTATAACGTATGACTTCCTTTTACAGTATAACGTATGACTTCCTGTTACGGCATAACGTATGACTTCCTTTTACAGTATAACGTATGACTTCCTGTTACGGCATAACGTATGACTTCCTGTTACGGCATAACGTATGACTTCCTGTTACGGCATAACGTATGACTTCCTTTTACAGTATAACGTATGACTTCCTGTTACGGCATAACGTATGGCTTCCTGTCACGGCATAACGTATGACTTCCTGTTACGGCATAACGTATGACTTCCTGTTACGGCATAACGTATGACTTCCTGTTACGGCATAACGTATGACTTCCTGTTACGGTATAACGTATGACTTCCTTTTACAGTATAACGTATGACTTCCTGTTACGGCATAACGTATGACTTCCTTTTACGGTATAACGTATGGCTTCCTGTTACGGCATAACGTATGGCTTCCTGTCACGGCATAACGTATGACTTCCTGTTACGGCATAACGTATGACTTCCTGTTACGGCATAACGTATGACTTCCTGTTACGGCATAACGTATGACTTCCTGTTACGGTATAACGTATGACTTCCTTTTACAGTATAACGTATGACTTCCTGTTACGGCATAACGTATGACTTCCTGTTACGGTATAACGTATGACTTCCTTTTACAGTATAACGTATGACTTCCTGTTACGGCATAACGTATGACTTCCTTTTACAGTATAACGTATGACTTCCTGTTACGGCATAACGTATGACTTCCTGTTACGGCATAACGTATGACTTCCTGTTACGGCATAACGTATGACTTCCTTTTACAGTATAACGTATGACTTCCTGTTACGGCATAACGTATGGCTTCCTGTCACGGCATAACGTATGACTTCCTGTTACGGCATAACGTATGACTTCCTGTTACGGCATAACGTATGACTTCCTGTTACGGCATAACGTATGACTTCCTGTTACGGCATAACGTATGACTTCCTGTTACGGTATAACGTATGACTTCCTTTTACAGTATAACGTATGACTTCCTGTTACGGCATAACGTATGACTTCCTTTTACAGTATAACGTATGACTTCCTGTTACGGCATAACGTATGACTTCCTGTTACGGCATAACGTATGACTTCCTGTTACAGCATAACGTGTTGCGGCATAACGTATGACTTCCTGTTACGGCATAACGTATGACTTCCTGTTACGGTATAACGTATGGCTTCCTGTTACGGCATAACGTATGACTTCCTGTTACGGCATAACGTATGGCTTCCTGTTACGGCATAACGTATGGCTTCCTGTTACGGCATAACGTATGACTTCCTGTTACGGTATAACGTATGGCTTCCTGTTACGGCATAACGTATGACTTCCTGTTACGGCATAACGTATGGCTTCCTGTTACGGCATAACGTATGGCTTCCTGTTACGGCATAACGTATGGCTTCCTGTTACGGCATAACGTATGACTTCCTTTTACAGTATAACGTATGACTTCCTTTTACAGTATAACGTATGACTTCCTGTTACGGCATAACGTATGACTTCCTTTTACAGTATAACGTATGACTTCCTGTTACGGCATAACGTATGACTTCCTGTTACGGCATAACGTATGACTTCCTGTTACAGCATAACGTGTTGCGGCATAACGTATGACTTCCTGTTACGGCATAACGTATGACTTCCTGTTACGGTATAACGTATGGCTTCCTGTTACGGCATAACGTATGACTTCCTGTTACGGCATAACGTATGGCTTCCTGTTACGGCATAACGTATGGCTTCCTGTTACGGCATAACGTATGACTTCCTGTTACGGCATAACGTATGGCTTCCTGTTACGGCATAACGTATGGCTTCCTGTTACGGCATAACGTATGACTTCCTGTTACGGCATAACGTATGACTTCCTTTTACAGTATAACGTATGACTTCCTTTTACAGTATAACGTATGACTTCCTTTTACAGTATAACGTATGACTTCCTGTTACGGCATAACGTATGACTTCCTTTTACAGTATAACGTATGACTTCCTGTTACGGCATAACGTATGACTTCCTGTTACGGCATAACGTATGACTTCCTGTTACAGCATAACGTGTTGCGGCATAACGTATGACTTCCTGTTACGGCATAACGTATGACTTCCTGTTACGGTATAACGTATGGCTTCCTGTTACGGCATAACGTATGACTTCCTGTTACGGCATAACGTATGGCTTCCTGTTACGGCATAACGTATGGCTTCCTGTTACGGCATAACGTATGACTTCCTGTTACGGTATAACGTATGGCTTCCTGTTACGGCATAACGTATGACTTCCTGTTACGGCATAACGTATGGCTTCCTGTTACGGCATAACGTATGGCTTCCTGTTACGGCATAACGTATGACTTCCTGTTACGGCATAACGTATGACTTCCTGTCACGGCATAACGTATGACTTACTGTTGCGGCATAACGTATGACTTCCTGTCACGGCATAACGTATGACTTACTGTTGCGGCATAACGTATGACTTCCTGTCACGGCATAACGTATGACTTCCTGTTACAGCATAACGTATGACTTCCTGTTACGACAAAACGTATGACTTCCTGTTACGGTATAACGTATGACTTCCTGTTATGGCAAAACGTATGACTTCCTGTTACGGCATAACGTATGACTTCCTGTCACGGCATAACGTATGACTTACTGTTGCGGCATAACGTATGACTTCCTGTCACGGCATAACGTATGACTTCCTGTCACGGCATAACGTATGACTTCCTGTTACGGCAAAACGTATGACTTCCTGTTACAGCATAACGTATGACTTCCTGTTACGACAAAACGTATGACTTCCTGTTACGGTATAACGTATGACTTCCTGTTATGGCAAAACGTATGACTTCCTGTTACGGCATAACGTATGACTTCCTGTTATGGCAAAACGTATGACTTCCTGTTACGGCATAACGTATGACTTCCTGTCACGGCATAACGTATGACTTACTGTTGCGGCATAACGTATGACTTCCTGTCACGGCATAACGTATGACTTCCTGTCACGGCATAACGTATGACTTCCTGTTACGGCAAAACGTATGACTTCCTGTTACAGCATAACGTATGACTTCCTGTTACGACAAAACGTATGACTTCCTGTTACGGTATAACGTATGACTTCCTGTTATGGCAAAACGTATGACTTCCTGTTACGGCATAACGTATGACTTCCTGTTATGGCAAAACGTATGACTTCCTGTTACGGCATAACGTATGACTTCCTGTCACGGCATAACGTATGACTTACTGTTGCGGCATAACGTATGACTTCCTGTTACGGCACAACGTATGACTTCCTGTTACAGCATAACGTATGACTTCCTGTTACGGCAAAACGTATGACTTCCTGTTACGGTATAACGTATGACTTCCTGTTATGGCAAAACGTATGACTTCCTGTTACGGCAAAACGTATGACTTCCTGTTACAGCATAACGTATGACTTCCTGTTACGACAAAACGTATGACTTCCTGTTACGGCAAAACGTATGACTTCCTGTTACAGCATAACGTATGACTTCCTGTTACGACAAAACGTATGACTTCCTGTTACGGTATAACGTATGACTTCCTGTTATGGCAAAACGTATGACTTCCTGTTACGGCATAACGTATGACTTCCTGTTATGGCAAAACGTATGACTTCCTGTTACGGCATAACGTATGACTTCCTGTCACGGCATAACGTATGACTTACTGTTGCGGCATAACGTATGACTTCCTGTTACGGCACAACGTATGACTTCCTGTTACAGCATAACGTATGACTTCCTGTTACGGCAAAACGTATGACTTCCTGTTACGGTATAACGTATGACTTCCTGTTATGGCAAAACGTATGACTTCCTGTCACGGTATAACGTATGACTTCCTGTCACGGCATAACGTATGACTTCCTGTTACGGCAAAACGTATGACTTCCTGTTACAGCATAACGTATGACTTCCTGTTACGGTATAACGTATGACTTCCTGTTACGGTATAACGTATGACTTCCTGTTATGGCAAAACGTATGACTTCCTGTTACGGCATAACGTATGACTTCCTGTCACGGCATAACGTATGACTTACTGTTGCGGCATAACGTATGACTTCCTGTTACGGCACAACGTATGACTTCCTGTTACAGCATAACGTATGACTTCCTGTTACGGCAAAACGTATGACTTCCTGTTACGGTATAACGTATGACTTCCTGTTATGGCAAAACGTATGACTTCCTGTTACGGCATAACGTATGACTTCCTGTCACGGCATAACGTATGACTTCCTGTTACGGCATAACGTATGACTTCCTGTCACGGCATAACGTATGACTTCCTGTTACGGCATAACGTATGACTTCCTGTAACAGAATAAAAAAATGACTTCCTGTTACAGTCTCTCCAGCCATGTGCTTCATCAACAGCACTATTCCAGAACACCATGGAATACAAATCTTTTATTTATTAAAAAAGAATGTGAAATAGCGTTGCTTTTGCAAGATATTTACATGCATTTTAATTTTTTTGTGACATTTATACTTGGATATTTTGACAGTTAGTTAAATGTAATAACCCCAGGAAAACAATATTTACAGTTCAGAAATTCATACTATTTGAAAGACATGATTGTACAGAGGTCTACTCAAGTCGTAAGGAACATTTGAACACCACATGATAGATCTGAACACTAAGAGTCCTACATTTCTCCAGACCAGGTAGATTTCTGTGTGAAGCAGCTTTCTAAAGACTTATCTTTGCCAGTGTGTGTTAAACTAAGCGTAGGCCACACAGACAGTGTTATAACAAACCTCGCCCTCTCCTTTAGCAGCGAAGTAGTTCTTCTCAGCCACATCCACCAGTTTAATGAGGTTACAGGGCAGCGGAGCTCCTACATGACCTGCAGAAAGACAAGACCTCAATCACTTCATCATGTCATCACATACAGGTCTGTGTGGAGGATTCAACAGATAATGACTGATTAGAGATAATGACTGAGAAACACAGAAGACAGTCTGTAACAGACGCACTCAAAGTGTAATGCAAAATCAAGCCACTGGAGGGAGAGCTTGCCACGCAGTTTCACAGTGGATGTAGAGACATGATATATTTCTCACTGCTACACAGTATTCACCCTGACTGGATCATCTTGAGCATTAAATGGCTAGTTATCAGTAACTGGGGAGTAACTGCTGGCTCAGTCCAGTGTAAAGGAACGGTTTTCATTCATACACATGCAGGAGACAGAAACACAGGATTTCACTGCGTTCCAAAGGTCAAGTTCGGTGAACTCTTCCCTGCGGATCCGTGTCACGTGACCAATGGAAGATCAATTTGTCATGCCGTGACCACGGTAAAGCCTAGTAGATTTTATATTTTTACATTTTGTATGTATAAAAAAGATGCTGCAGAGTGTGACGTCACACTATGACCATCTGTAGAAATAGACATTACATCTAGTGAAGGGCAACAGCTGTCAGTAATGCTGAATCACAAGCATGCGTGTGCTTATGGTTTTAATCATGGAGTAAAGAGCTATTCCAAGTGAACCGTTACTCTAGAATCAGTCAGTAACGGACTCTTTTAACATCTCCGGGAGACAACGGCAAATATAATGTCTGTATTACCGTTTGCTTCAGTAGCAAAAGAGAAAAACCATGATAGCCTTTCCATGACTTTCCAAAAGAGGTGGAAAATATTGAGAGATTGATGATGTTGGTCAGAAGAGAGAAAGATGTGTTAGATTGTGTTAGAAACACAACATGTTCTATAATTTACTGCCAAGGTAATGTAAGACAAAGTATAGCGTTACAAATGAAAGTATGATAAACTTTACTAGAGCTACGATGTTGACAACTGTGAAATGAGTCCCAGTCTGTGAAAAGGTCCATTAATCATCATTTGTTAAAAGAGTGTTTTTCTGTTTTGTGTCTTTCTAATACACTGTAATCACACCACACTGAAGAAATGACTTAAATACTCAAATTCATCACATCCAAATGTATTAGTTTTTCTCAAATTATATTTATGGTTTGATTCAAACCTTACATTTTGATTTACTGTTAATAATAAATAAGTTTATATGTACAGTACTGTGCAAAAGTCTTAGGCATGTTAATATCAAAACATGTGGTTTTAAGTCAGTTATTTATATCTTTTGCTGTAGTGTGTCAGTAGGAAATATCAGTTTACATTTCCAAACATTATTTTTGCCATTAATTGTAATAATCCAGTGAGATTTGTGTCTGCACAAGGAGTCTGACAGCAGCCGGTCTGATCTGATCTCACCATCATCGAGTCCGTCTGTGATTACATGAAGAAACAGAAGAAACTGAGACAGACTAAATCCAGAAGAACTGCGGGAACGTCTCCGAGACGCTTGAAGAAAACCTTCCTGCAAAGCTACCTGAAAAACTATGCGCAGATGTACCTGGACAACAGCCGCTTTAAACGCAAAGGGTCGTTATACCAAATATTGATTTAAATTAGTTAATAGAAGTTAAATCATAAATTCAATTTGTGATTTTATTTTTGAAAGCATTCTCACTTTGCAGCATTTTAACACAAGTGCCAGTGCTTTTCACAGTACTGTAGCTTTGCAGGAAGGTTTCTTCAAGCATCTTGGAGACGTTCCCGCAGTTCTTCTAGATTATTACAATTAATGGCAAAAAAGAATGTTGGAAATGTAAACTGATATTTCCTACTGACACACTACAGCAAAAGATATAAATAACTGACTTAAAACCTTTTTTTTTTTTGGGGGGGGGGGGGGGGGGGGGTATTTACATGCCTAAGACTTCTGCACAGTAATGCATTTTGTTAGTAAATGTTTAGTTTAGACTGTAATGGTTATTGAGATGTCTTTTTAAAACATGTTTATCTCTGCAGTAAAGCGAGCCGGAATGTGTTCTCTGCTTTCAAGCCAAGATACTACTTAAACAAACTTTTATGCTTTAAGACAAACTGAACTGTTTAAAGGGTGATTCTGGATGAGGCCAGTATAAAGGCATGTGCTGGATGTCATGAGCGAGCGATAGTCTCACCGGATGTCCAGTCTCCAGGCGTAGTGAAGGTGCATCCAGCGGTGCACTCCGTCTGTCCGTACGCCTCGTACACCTGCAGACACACAGCTGAGATGAGCTCAGACACACAGGAGATCTACAGACACAGCTGAGATGAGCTCAGACACACAGGAGATCTACAGACACAGCTGAGATGAGCTCAGACACACAGGAGCGCTACGCTACAGATGCCCGCTTTCGCCTCACCTGACAGCCCAGCACCGCTCTCAGGAAGCTCAGGACGGACGGGGAAGCCGGAGCCGCTCCAGTGATGATCATCCTCAGCCTGCCGCCCAGACTGGCCTGTAAGGAGACACAGCACGCAGTCAAACAGCAGCGCGGCTTCGGCCCCGTGTCTCACCGGCTCTGCGTCACGCACCTGGATCTTGTGGAAGAAGATCTTGTCCCAGACGCTGTCGCAGCGGATGACGCCGCGGCTAACCTCTGAACCTTTTCTCTTGGCCGCGAAGTTCAGCAGCCAGCGCTTGACGGAGTTATTGGCCTGACTGAAGATCTGAACGACAGCAGACACGCTTCAACAGTTACATGGGGAATACATGTGGCTGAAGAATAGATTTCATTAAATGATTACAGCAGAATTGAATTCTGTTTATCACTGTGAAGCTGTTCTGAAACAATCTGCAATGTGTAAAGCACTGTATAAATAAAGCTGAGTTGACTTGATTACTGCATAAAATATCGTAGTCCTCACATGTAAACTCATGTTCGAACATGAGTTATGCTTCTCGTGATCTTAAAAAGGCCTCTACTTTAGTTTAACTTGTATTTTAAAAACGAATAGTGTTTAGATAAAGAGAGTCTGTCATCAGAATGATTTTGTTTAATTCCCTCCAGTAGCGTCTCACTGTCACGATCAGCTTGTGTAAACACACACGAAGATGAAGATTAAGATGAAGATGAGAGTGAGCAGGTAATCTTTAATAATCCACACAGGTTAAGTCCAACATAGAGTTAAGCGATCCAACACAACCATAGTATAGATGAGACCAGACAAAGACACAAGCAGAACTGAACTTAAATAGTGAGAGGATAGTGAGATGATTAATTAGTGCGCAGCTGAAACTAATGAGTGTCCATGACAACCAACCAACTAAGGCTGCGTTTACACTTGGCATTAACATGCGATCACTGAGATCCGATCAAGCAGATCGGACCATAAGCCAATCAGGACACGGTGCGTTTACACCTGTCCACATCAGCTTCTGTATCTGGACAACAGATCGGATCTCGCAAAAGAAAAGAAAAAAAGGATGGATCCGGTGCAAAGTCGACCTGAAGTGGTGGGTTTTCTTTTAAAAACAGTTTTCAGTTGGAGGACATTTTACAAATCTTGCAAAATGAGGAGGAGGAAGAGGCTGCAAGTACTAAATATAGCTGCAAGCAGCAAATAACGGGGTTCAAGCATTTAAGACCTTCATGCCAACTATGCTGTTGGGGTCTAGGCCAAAACGAAATGATGGAGAATACGCAAATTATATAAATCTATAGTACCATTGCACCCTAATTCTTTGGAGAAAAAAAAATGGTTTTAAACATCTGTTTATCAGCTAATGCTTAATGCTAATTGATGGAGTTTTTTCGGTTCCTTGCCACTGTTGCCTTTGGCTTGCTCAGTTGGGGATATTTTGGGGATATTTAATTTTATTCTATCAATCAATAAATTCCACTAGAAACAAACCTTGTTGTATTATTTTATTTTAATTTAATACTGTGAAGCTGCTTTGATACAATCTGTATTGTGAAAAGCGCTATACAAATATACTTGATTTGATTTGATTTAATGCTGGATAATGATAAAGATTAGATTAAAAAGATGTATTGTCCCTCTTGTGGACAACAGTAGTATTAAAGGCTTCATCTTCAGTTTAAATGTTTGATAGAATGTACTGTGAGCCCTCTGAGCATCAGAAATCCTTGAAACCTGGCACGTTTCTTCAAAATCAGTTGTACTCCATTTCTACACAGTTTTGTGAAGTTTCTACTTTGTGCACACAATATATAGACATGTTACTCACAATGGGCCATACCAGAAATATATTTAAAAAATTGTATCTGCTAAAAGGTTTCATCGATCGAAATCCTTTTGACAACTTTTTGCCGTGAGGGTCCCCAGATGATGCATGTGAAGTTTCGAGCAAATCGGACAAATGGCCTATGAGGAGTTCGAAAAAGTAGAGTTTTCAAATAATCTAAAATATTTAACAAATTATCTGATTGACAGCAGTGATTCTTGAGGCAAAGTTGTCCAGAATGAGGAGATCTATCAAATGATATGTATATTGTGTGGGTGTGTGAAACACCACGTGATTACAGAGCCATAAAACTCGTTAGCGCCATCTAGTGGCCGATTTCTTTCAAAATTCTTACAGACCTCTAGTGCCATGAGTTGAACATGCCCACCATGTTTTGTTCTGATCAACCTTCGGTAACCTTGTCTAATAGGTGCTCAGACTTCACTGGATAATGGCGGCCATGTTTTTCGAGATACGCCAATGTCCTCATAGAAAGGCATGGCACCCTGGACAAAGACACTGCAAGCCCATTTTCAAGTCAATCAGACTAACGGTAGCGTAGTTATAGCTGTTTTATGCCTTTTTCGTATTATAGCGCCACCAAGTGGTGAATCGCTGCAGATTTTTTTGTGTGACCACAAAATGAGCTCGTACATGAGTATAACAAGTTTGGTGAAAATATCTCAATGCTTTCAAGAGTTATAGCCATTTTAGTGAAAGTGGCCCCGCCTACTTTGAACGTTTTGGCGTCCCATGGCGAGCGTGAATCACCGATCGTAATTCTTTTGACAACATTTTGCCATGAGGGTCCCTTGATGAAGCATGTCAAGTTTCAAGTGAATTTGACAAATGGCGTGCTTGAACCCCTAATAATAAAAATCTTTACAATTACAATAGGTTTTCAGCACTTCGTGCTTGAGCCTCTAATAATGTGGATGGCGCAATGGAAACGGTACAGAGAAACGTCAGGGTCCGAGAGCTGTGGTTGGAAAAATGCGTGTTCTTTACAGAAAATGAAGGGTTCTGCAACTTTCGGGTGCGAAGGCAAACATTTCAGTATATTTGCGATGTACTTCACACTCGACTGTATCGCAAAACCACACTCAGTTCTGGAGAAGAGGGGGAATAATGACAGTGGGGGGTTTGTGTGACGTCCACCTGTGAATGCAGACACGATGGCTGGATTGCGTTAACATTACACTGAGATCCGATCACAATGTGTCCTCGACTCCCTCCGAACCAGGACACACTGATCGGAGAACATTCCCATCAGAAGCGCGTATACACTGGTCTTTATATGTGTATGTGGACAACATCGGGTACAGGTCGCATGTTAATGCCAAGTGTAAACGCAGCCTAAGAAAACACGGCTCTGACTGAAAACAAGAGTCCATGTGGTGTGAGAGTCTGACACTCACACGAGTGTGTTCCCAAACACCAGCATCCCAACGCAAGAGAACATGATAGCGTTAATTGTGTTTTGTCTGACGCTCTGAGACAAACTCATTTATGACGGAGCGAAAGAAAGCCAGATTGCAGAAACTAGTTTATTACTGATATTTTGTGCCAGGAAGTGATGATTTTGTTCTCTTGAACTCATGGGATGGAAATGCTGCTTTATTCAAAAAAGTTTCATGCCATATTCCAATTTTGCAAGTTAAATTCCCAACTTTGAATGGAAGCATCACTACTGTGTCTTCAGCAAGAGCTGGACTGACCCTGAGGGACGGAGAGGCTTCATGACCTGCGCTGTTTGCTGTTAATAAAAAAATAATCTAATCGAAATCAACTGGTTTTAATCAAGTCAAAAATAGTATTTAACATCACTTAAATCAGGTATAAACATCTCTTTCCACAATGCAGAATGCTGTGCTATATGCATTATAGTGAAGAACGGATAGGGCATCTCTTTGTGAATGTGTCTGATCGGTGCGACGGCTCACCTTGTCATACATGCGGTTCAGGAGACGCGGCACCACGGGAAATATCGTGGGTCTGAGAGCCTTCATGTCGTCAGGAAGAAGACGGATATCGCCTTGGAAAAAGCCAATCCTCCCGCCATGGCAGATCACCACGGACTGGAATGAAGGGAACATGAGACAAGACGTATTCAGAAATATTATCAAATTGACTGCACTTAGAACAAAACCTGAACTGAATAAAGACGCAGTATTACAGATGAAATTAAACTGGTCTCATAATTAATGAATTTTGCAACATTAACACTGTTAAAGTTCCTGTTAATGAAGCTGCTTTGAAACGATCTGCACTGCATAAAGTGCTGTAGGAATGAAGCCTTCATGCACTGGTTGTGTTGGTCTGGTGTTGTGTTGATTTCATCTAACTGTAGAGTTTACCACGACTGAAACACAACTCAATACTTCTGTGTGAAACACAACAACCTCCACACACTTCAGACCTTTCTTTAGCTCCCTACACGGCTGTCACACTCCACAGAAGAGCAGAGAGAAAACAGCAGTGGTTTTAGATCATTCCAGCTGTGTTAAAGCAGTGAGGAACTCAACTCTGCGGCTCTTTTAAGAGATTGAGATCAGTGGGTCACATTAGGCCATGGCCATGAAGCGCCTGGGAAAGAGGAAGTGCACACTTGTCCAGTGTGTGTGTGTGTAGGTGTGGTTGCATGTCCTTGTTAGTGCTCACGGTCGGCCCACTGCCAGACTGTAACCTGATCCAGCAGAAGAGCTGAGGACGTGTGTGTTTCTCATTGGATGAGCAGTGTTGAGCTCCTGCAGTGTAAAGAGCATCTTCTCACGCGGGTCTCACCTCAATCAACCTCTCGAACATGTGAGCAAGAGGCAGGAAGGAAATGAGAACGTCGTCTTGATTCGGAAAGATGACTTTCTGCAGACAGACACACAGAGAGGCTGCGGTTAGTCAGATCGCTGTCTGCCGACACACTTCAGCAGTCACTCATGTTTACAGAAATCACTCACATCTGTCACTTTCAGAAAGCCAGCAAAGTCTGCGACAACGTTGCCGTGGGTCAGCATCACTCCCTTCGGATCTCCTGCAACACACACACACACGCACACACACACACACACACACACACTTTATAAACAGGAGAATAACAGTAATGTTGTGAAGTTAAGATAATACTGTCAGTACTGAGCTCAGTGTTGTCTTTTCGGCAGTGATGTCAGTCTTTCAATCGCCTGCTGATTTTCATATTTGTAGTTTTATTATAGCAGAAAGGCTGTAATGCTTTATAGTATCATTCAGATACAGTGTTTGGTCACACTGCAGGTGTCTTTATGAGCTTATTGTGTTGAAAACACTTGGATCAACACCATCTCAGCCATTCAGAACCATTTTACGTTTTGTTTATTGGTGGCTAATTCGCTCGATCTGTTCCATGGGTTTAAAGGGAGGTCCTTCATCATGAGTTTCTTTTAAAAATCATATTTTTTGTTCAATTCAAATCGTAGGAATTGATTGGAATTCCCCAGCTGGTACAATAGTAGCGTTCCCGTGAGGTCGGGTTGGGTGGATATGGGTAAGTCAGGACAGTTTTAGTTTTAGTCATTTTAAACTAAATGAAAATGAGAAATGTTTCCTTGGCAACTAGCTGAAAGAGTTTAAGGTTTTTATATTTTAGTTTAGTTTAGTTTAGTTTAGTTTAGTTTAGGTCAGTTTAGGTTAGGGTTAGGGTTAGATTAGGTTAGGTTATGTTATATTATGTTATGTTAGGTCAGGTTAGGGTTAACCAGTGGCAGAAGAGAATGTGGATCTGCGTTGACTCACCTGTGGTTCCACTGGGTTAGGGTTAGGGTAGGTTAGGTCAGGTTAGGCTTTTGAAGGGTTTAGGGTTAGGGTTAGGGTTAGGGTTAGGTTAGGTTAGGTTAGGCTAGGTTAGGTCAGGTTATGGTTAACCTGTGGCAGAAGAGAATGTGGATCTGCATTGACTCACCTGTGGTTCCACTGGGTTAGGGTTAGGGTAGGTTAGGTTAGGTTAGGTCAGTTTAGGTTAGGTTAGGTCAGGTTAGGGTTAACCAGTGGCAGAAGAGAATGTGGATCTGCATTGACTCACCTGTGGTTCCACTGGTGAAGCAGACGATGGACAGGTCATCTGGTGCCGGCGGCTACGAGAACACATTAAACTGTTACTGGACACATCTAGCTAGTGCTCAACAAGATCAATGTCAATGAAGTGCACAGATCAAAATACTGAAGCGCTAATGAGAGGATCGCCCTGGTCTGTTTAAGTCCGACACACAAGCAACTTTACACTGGCATTCATGCATTATGCATTTAACATTTTTAACACACAATACAACAACAAAAAGAAACGTGAGGGCAGGTAAGGGTGTCTTCAGACGTGAGTGTAGTACCACTCCTGACCTCGAGGGGCAGACTATCCCAGACTATCCCAGAGAGTACAGAGACTTTAGGAGAGTTAGCACTCATCTACCACATGACCTCAGAGGCCTTCCTATCTGATTAATCTAGCAATAAATCAAATGAAAGGAAAACGAAATATGAGGAAAAATATGTGAGCAGTGGACAGATGATGTTGGGCAGCAGGTGTCACCTGACTCATGTATATTACATGACAATAAAAACAAGAATAGAAGTGACATCAAAAAGAAATGTTTTCATAATGACTACTTTTTTCATACTATATTTTTATATATAACATTTGTAGGATGTTTGTAAGACAAATCTTATAACAAATCTATTGGTTAAAGTTGTCATAATCTGTTCCAGTTTGGACTATTAGGCTGTTTTCAGACTGCAGCAAATCAGATCTTTTCTGGCAGACTGTCCGCAAATAAGATTTGTTTGTCCAGACATAACTAACTTATGTGCATGGGTAGCTTTGGTAAGAACGCAGGCGTACACACGTATGTGACGAGACTTTCAGGACGGATGCAGGACAAACAGAGCTGCATCAACTCGCTCTTCAGATAGGTGCCCTGTCGAGTCTAGTTTTGCCGTTATCATTGTGTGTCGCATTAAGAGTGAGACAAGAGACAATTTGAAATCCAATTTGATCAGCCAGAGCGCCCAGACTGAGATGCATCTGTAAAAATCTGATTGGAATCGCATTTCAAATCACCTCCTAATGTGATTTGTATCAAATTTCATGTGTTTTTTTTTTGTCCTCCAGACTTTCAAAAACCCATCTGGATTTTTCTGGCTGTCTGAACATGCCTTAATGTATGCTCCTTATTTTCATGTGATTCCTTTTCTGTTTCCTGTGTTCGTTTCAGCAGTTGGTTGTCATGGAGACTAATTATGTGGCGCACCTGTTTCTTGTTGAGTTGTGTATTTAAGCCCTTAGGTTGGTTCAGTCTCTGATCAGTGTTGTCTTTATGCGGTGTAAAGATTTTGTGGTTCTTCCTCTCTGGATTATCCTGCTTTTTTTATTATGTTTAATAAAGTGTTAAAGCTACAGTAATTTTTTCATCAACCTACACTGTAAAAAGTGCTAACCTGCAATTGTTACCATTAAGAGCTATGTCTACCTGATTTAATTGATGGTATAAAGTAATGTATTCAGGTTGATTCTGTTTTTGACTTTAGTTCAGCGAAATTGTACCATGTTTCAGTGAAGAGTGATCAGTTTATTCATCCAAACACTGGTAGAGAAGTGATAGTTCCTCACTCACCACTGGTTTCCTGTAGTGATCTCGACCCATAGCCTGGAAACAACAATAAGATTTTAACCAACATCATTCTGTGCTCTTCTTCAAGCAACAGCATCAATACAGTTTGCCCACATTGTTCATGTTATTCATCTCCACACTCTGACAGGAAACAGGCGTTTAGTGAACATAGGTTGGTCACGGCTGGTTTGAATGCGGTTGTTTGCAGCAAATGTAAAGAGTCTGTACTGCAAGCTGAAGCCTGTCTCGATGAAACCGCATTCTGGAATGCTTTCTTCCTTTGACAGATTGTCCTGATATACTACCAAGGAAGTCTGCAGTGCTGAAAACAACCCTCAAATATGAACCATGGCCACGTCCCTCTGTTGAACTCAATGATTCCTTATGGGACAACCAACAGACAATGTTGGAGGAAGTTACTGTTAAAAGTAATGCATTACAATATTGCGTTACTCCCTAAAAAGGAACTAATAATGTTACTTACTTAATGTTAATAATTACTTAATTATGTTACTTACTTTCTATGAAAAGTAATTGCGTTTTATTTTTTCTCACCTGGGATAGGTTTGCTTTTTAAATAACAACAAATCATTTTTTTGTCAAATGTAAAGGCCCTTTCACAGCAGAAGTGGAGTGAATAAGCTTCAGGCTGAATGAAGCGCAGATTCACTCCTCTACAGTAGAGGGCGCCGCTCAAACCTTTCAGCCGCTGCAGTTCTGGACCACAGAAGAAGAACGTTCAACACTCTTACTTCAGCAATAAAAACAGATGGAAATGAAGCACAAATGGGACATTTATCTCAAGTGAGTTGAATTGGATCACTGGAGGTCAGCAGCAAAGACATTAAATACATAAAGTATATTTGTGTTAAGTATATTTGTGTTACTTAACATATTTAAAGGGATACTTCAGGATTTAGCATTAAGCTTTGTATTAGTAGAAAACCTGTAGTATTTTCGAATTACCATGCTTTCCACCCTCATATCCCCCTGAGATGAGAGATTTATGTATTTTTTGTCTGGAAAAAATCCTCCAATGACGCAAAAATCGTCATTTTGCGTCATCGGAGGATTTTTTGGCCAGAGGCGAGAGACTACAGCCAGTAGGAGGAGCTGTCCCGCATGTGTTCAACATGCACATAGGGGGATCTCACTCACAGAATGTACACATAGTGTCAGCCATCTTTCTTTGGAAGCTAAGCCAACAGGCTCTTGTTCTGTGGAGAAAGCTGAGTAGTAGGGGTTACCATCCTCTTTTTCCCGGACATGTCCGGCCGTCGAGATCGTCCAAAATGTCCGGGATTCGGCTTTTGCTTTCTGCAGTCGCCATTCATTGTTTACATGCACACCTTTTGTTTCAATCAAACTGAATTCATTCCGATTGGTGAGTCTGAATGTAGTGTTTACATGAACGCTAAACAAGTGATCGGTTGATGTGCATTTTAACATTGCTAAGAAAATACCCGCTCCTCCGTGAGACCGGTGCGTCTCACAGGTGTCGCTCATCAGTAATCACGCCACAGGCCTCTCGTTCTCCCGCGGCCCTCAGTCTCGTCCTGCTCGCCACAGTAAACATGATGAATGGCAACTGTAGAACGCAAATGCCGAATCCCGGACATTTTAGGCGATCTCGAAATCCCGGGCAAACTCGTCACAGAGTCTCACTAGTAGCCTAGCCTTGCGTTACTTGTAATGCGTTACTACCCCCAACACTGCCAGGAGATATATTTCTTACCAGTAACTAATGGAAATATCATATGATGAAGCTGAATGAGGACTCAACCTTCAAAATGACTGCCATAAAACAATCATAACAGTGGTCAGTGAGGGTTGCAGTCATTTCTTGACATGCGTCTGGCTTCTCTATGGCGCGTTCATGAAGGACCCGTTCAATCGTTCATGTAGTCGATCAGTGCTCATTTACTCCCATCATATGGGAAAAAGCAGACAGGATATTCTTCATATATTCAGAAACTAACAATCCCTTTGCCAATAAATCAGTCTAAACCAGTGGTTCTCAATCCTTTTGACTACGATTGTGAAAAACAATATTTTGAAGAAATGTTTGTTACTTCTGCTATTATGAAAAATCTGCTAAATTATTTGTATTATTATTTATAGAAACTAGGAGTGGCAATATATTACAATAATTAAATAAAATAATGATAATGGTCTTCATGTTTTACATTACCATTGAATTTACATGACTTTTCTAGTTGTAATTATTTTAACTCACAAATAGCCATTCTACACAAAAATATTATATATGTTTCTAAATGTTATTTACACTTTTAAAATGCCCTCGTCCAGCATATCCGGTTTGTCCAAGAGAAGCTGGTTCTGAAATATTAATGGTAGTTAAATGCTAATTAAATAAGAAATATGATTGTGATGGTGACTGTGGTTGAGAAGCTCTGGTTTAAACTGAATGGTAAAAGCGTGATGAAGTCCTTCTCACCTCCACATCTTTCAGGGCCTGGATGTGAACGCCACACTTCTGTCCTTCTTCCACCAGCTGAGCTTCAAACGCATCCATGAGGATGATCATCTTCAGATCGGGCGTCTCTCTTCTCTGGACATTTCCCAGAAGCACTGTGGCTTTCTCTGGTTTATCACAGATTACTGTGGCGATTTCAGCTGAAAAACAAAAACTTCACGGTTAAAGACGGAAAGAGCCCTTTTAAAAATAAAGGTTCTTCATTGGCACTGAACCTTTTGTCACGGGTGGTTTCTGGCAGACAGATGAGGAAGACGTAATATCCAATACGAAGGTTTATTAACAATAGATCCAACAGAAAGGCAAACGGATAGCAACACACACTAAACATAGACAACACCGGACACTGAACTCAAACAGAACTGAACATATATACAGGTGTTAATGATGGCGTGCAGCTGAATGTAATTAGTGTCCGTGACAACAAATGAGTGACGAAGGCAGGTGATGACAAAACATAACGAGTCCAAACTAACGTGAATGTGACACCTTTAACCTCTGTCCATCGCACAAAAGGTTCTTTATGTTATTACAATGAGTGACAGTGATGGTTCTTCGCTTAGAAGAGTGTGTGTGAATGAGCTGACCCGTGTTGATGATGTAGCGGATGGCGTCGGGTCCGAGTGTGTCGTAAAGCGGCACCACCACCATAGAGTACGAGTAGCACGCCAGCTCAGAGATGATCCACTGAAAGACAAAATGAGTCTCCTGCTATTAAAGAAGTTCACTTTAAAATGAAAATTAGCCCATGATTTACTCTCCCTCAAGTCATCCTAGGTGTATATGACATTCTTCTTTCAGACGAATACATTCAGAGTTATATTAATAAATGTCCTGGCTCTTCCAAGCTTTATAATGGCAGTGGATTGCAACCAACAGATTGCTATCCATCATAAAAGTGCCTCTATCCATGATACAAGTGCCTCTATCCATGATACAAGTGCATCTATCCATGATAAAAGTGCATCTGTCTATCATAAAAGTGCATCTATCCATCATAAAAGTGAATCTATCCGTCATAAAAGTGCATCTCTCCATCATAAAAGTGCATCTATCCATCATAAAAGTGCATCTATCCATGATAAAAGTGCCTCTATCCATGATAAAAGTGCATCTCTCCATCATAAAAGTGCATCTGTCCATCATAGATGCACTTTTATGATGGATAGCAATCTGTTGGTTGCAATCCACTGCCATTATAAAGCTTGGAAGAGCCAGGTCATTTATTAATATAACTCTGATTGTGTTCGTCTGAAAGAAGAATGTCATATACACCTAGGATGACGGGAGGGAGAGTAAATCATGGGCTAATTTTCATTTTAAAGTGAACTACTCCTTTAGCAGGATGGTGTTTGGGGGTGTTTTACCTCAGGCCTGTTCTGTGCGAACACCCCGATGAACTGAGCCGTATTGGGCTGACATCCCTGAGACAACAGACCCGAGCCCAAGTCTTCTGCCCTGCGGAACACCTGCGGGACACACACACACACACACACACACAGCTCAGATCGCATCGGACCAGCGCTTACACACACCACACAACACTCCTACACTCACCTCTTTATAGGACAGCCATTTGTAGGGTTGATTGGGGAGTCTGGAGCCTAAAAACGGTCCATCACCTGCTCAGAACATCAGAAGTGAGAGAGAGACGTCAGATCCGATCATCTCAAACACGACGCTCACTACATCAGCTAACCATGATCCATACCTCTAAAGCATTATTCATCTTAGTTCATGTTAATCTCAACATGAGCAAACATGAACTAACAATAAACAGTTGTATTTTTATTTACTAACACTAACAAAACCTAATAAATACTGTAAGAAATGCTTGTTGTTAATTAATGCATTAACTATAATAAAGTGTTTCCCATACGACCCTTTATTCTCTGTTCAACAGTGGTTTCTATGTAAATACACAGTGTTTAATTCAGTGCTGTTGGTCTGGTGCAAGTAATGTGTGTGTGGTTACAGGAAGCAGTAATTCATCATGCGGTGAAGTCGAGCTCAGGGTTAAAATTACACGGTGGCCTTCAAAATATCATGCACTCTTTTATATATATATATATTGTGGCGGGAGGAGCAAACGACAGACACAGTGGGAGTGGTGTCAGCTCCGCACTATCTTCCTGGACCCACGAGGACACCAGTGTGCAAGCACAGGGAAGAGGCCGGTGTCTCGAGGAGAGGCGCTCAGGATTTAACAGCGGCGGTGATGAGGCTTCATTCTCGTCAGGTGTGCCTCATCACACACCGCCAATCCCTCCTCTCCAATCACACACACTCCAGTCGGGAACCTGGCGAAGGGCGGCGAGTTAAGGGACGGGGTGGCGCTGATTACTAGGGAGAGGCAGTCTATCCGTCACAATATATTTACTGTATAAGCCTTCAACAAGACAAGTTTTTTAGTGTGTGATGTTACTGGTGTGACCCGTTCAGATGTGACCACGGATGAGGCACTGTGTGATTCAACATGATTGGCATGAATCAGATTCAGGGTGTGCGGTGGTGAGCCTCTCTGGGCTGAGTGTTTTTGAATCCAGTGAACATGATGTGTGTGTTGAACTGAACTGATTCTCACCCGTGATGTGCAGGTGTGTGTTGAACTGAACTGATTCTCACCCGTGATGTGCAGGTGTGTGTTGAACTGATCTGATTCTCACCTGTGATGTGCAGGTGTGTGTTGAACTGATTCTCACCCGTGATGTGCAGGTGTGTGTTGAACACATGAACTGATTCTCACCCGTGATGTGCAGGTGTGTGTTGAACTGAACTGATTCTCACCTGTGATGTGCAGGTGTGTGTTGAACTGAACTGATTCTCACCTGTGATGTGCAGGTGTGTGTTGAACTGAACTGATTCTCACCTGTGATGTGCAGGTGTGTGTTGAACTGATTCTCACCTGTGATGTGCAGGTGTGTGTTGAACTGATCTGATTCTCACCCGTGATGTGCAGGTGTGTGTTGAACTGATTCTCACCTGTGATGTGCAGGTGTGTGTTGAACTGAACTGATTCTCATCTGTGATGTGCAGGTGTGTGTTGAACTGAACTGATTCTCACCTGTGATGTGCAGCTGTGTGTTGAACTGAACTGATTCTCACCTGTGATGTGCAGGTGTGTGTTGAACTGAACTGATTCTCACCCGTGATGTGCAGGTGTGTGTTGAACTGATCTGATTCTCACCTGTGATGTGCAGGTGTGTGTTGAACTGATTCTCACCTGTGATGTGCAGGTGTGTGTTGAACTGATCTGATTCTCACCCGTGATGTGCAGGTGTGTGTTGAACTGTGATGTGCAACACACCTGTGATGTGCAGGTGTGTGTTGAACTGATTCTCACCTGTGATGTGCAGGTGTGTGTTGAACTGATTCTCACCTGTGACGTGCAGGTGTGTGTTGAACTGATCTGATTCTCACCCGTGATGTGCAGGTGTGTGTTGAACTGAACTGATTCTCACCCATGATGTGCAGGTGTGTGTTGAACTGATTCTCACCTGTGATGTGCAGGTGTGTGTTGAACTGATCTGATTCTCACCCGTGATGTGCAGGTGTGTGTTGAACTGATTCTCACCTGTGATGTGCAGGTGTGTGTTGAACTGATCTGATTCTCACCCGTGATGTGCAGGTGTGTGTTGAACTGAAATGAATCTCACCCGTGATGTGCAGGTGTGTGTTGAACTGATCTGATTCTCACCCGTGATGTGCAGGTGTGTGTTGAACTGAACTGATTCTCACCTGTGATGTGCAGGTGTGTGTTGAACTGATCTGATTCTCACCCGTGATGTGCAGGTGTGTGTTGAACTGATCTGATTCTCACCCGTGATGTGCAGGTGTGTGTTGAACTGATCTGATTCTCACCCGTGATGTGCAGGTGTGTGTTGAACTGAACTGATTCTCACCCGTGATGTGCAGGTGTGTGTTGAACTGAACTGATTCTCACCCGTGATGTGCAGGCCTCGCTGGAACACCTCGTACAGGGTCTTGGCGTCCTCATGGTAGTAGGAGAGAAGCTCGGAGCCGCTGCCCATCATGGACCGTCGAGCGCCGTCTCCCATCTGGAAAACACACAAACGGGACAGAGAGACTGAGAGAGGAGGACATCTGTGCTAAAGCTCATTTCAATAACTGCATGAAAGACGTATTGTTGAATTGTTCGTCTGGTACTTGTTTGCATCTGTGTTTGCATTTATATTTGCATTGGCCTGGTCTCTGTGGGATGAAGATGTCCTGTTCGATTCTTTAGTCTGCAGTGTCAATGGCTTTCAAGAGCTTTATAGGATACTGAAATATTCTTAATATAATAATCATCTCCTGAGCTGAGTATGAACACATATATATGAATATACTGATTGTCCTGATGTTTCAGGGCGATTCAAGCGGCCACCTGTCTCACATTTTTTGCTTTTATGCAAAACAGTGAGTAAAATGCAGGTCTGAGGCAGATTTGAACACAGGATTCAGCAGAACGTGTAACAAGGACACTGTAAAATAAAGTGTTACCATAAATTATATTCATAATAAAATACATAAACTTGAGATTTTCAAGAACTTGATTATTTTCTAGGTCTATAAATCACACTTTCCAGAATATCCAGTTTGTCCAAGATCAAGACAACCAGGATCTTCAAAAATAATGGCATGGTATTATCTGATTGTAAAGCTTGTTCTGTGTGGTTTGAGCCCCTGAGCCCAGTGTAGAGCGTGTAGGTGGTCAGGAGGTGTGTTTGTGTCCTGTATAGGGGATCAGGAGGTGTGTTTGGGTCCTGTATAGGAGAACAGGAGGTGTGTTTGGGTCCTGTATAGGGGATCAGGAGGTGTGTTGGGTCCTGTATAGGAGATCAGGAGGTGTGTTTGGGTCCTGTATAGGAGAACAGGAGGTGTGTTTGGGTCCTGTATAGGAGAACAGGAGGTGTGTTTGGGCCCTGTATAGGCAGTCAGGAGGTGTGTTGGGTCCTGTATAGGAGATCAGGAGGTGTGTTTGGGTCCTGTATGGGAGTTCAGGAGGTGTGTTTTGGTCCTGTATGGGAGATCGGGGGGTGTTTTGGTCCTGTATGGGAGATCAGGAGGTGTATTTGGGTCCTGTATGGGGGATCAGGAGGTGTGTTGGGTCCTGTATAGGAGAACAGGAGGTGTGTTTGGGTCCTGTATGGGGGATCAGGAGGTGTGTTTGGGTCCTGTATAGGAGAACAGGAGGTGTGTTTGGGTCCTGTATAGGAGATCAGGAGGTGTGTTTGGTCCTGTATAGGGGATCAGGAGGTGTGTTTGGGTCCTGTATAGGGGATCAGGAGGTGTGTTTGGGTCCTGTATAGGAGAACAGGAGGTGTGTTTGGGTCCTGTATAGGAGATCAGGAGGTGTGTTTGGGTCCTGTATAGGAGAACAGGAGGTGTGTTTGGGTCCTGTATAGGAGAACAGGAGGTGTGTTTGGGTCCTGTATAGGCAGTCAGGAGGTGTGTTGGGTCCTGTATAGGAGATCAGGAGGTGTGTTTGGGTCCTGTATGGAAGATCAGGAGGTGTGTTTTGGTCCTGTATGGGAGATCAGGAGGTGTATTTGGGTCCTGTATGGGGGATCAGGAGGTGTGTTGGGTCCTGTATAGGAGAACAGGAGGTGTGTTTGGGTCCTGTATAGGAGAACAGGAGGTGTGTTTGGGTCCTGTATAGGCAGTCAGGAGGTGTGTTGGGTCCTGTATAGGAGATCAGGAGGTGTGTTGGGTCCTGTATAGGAGAACAGGAGGTGTGTTTGGGTCCTGTATGGGGGATCAGGAGGTGTGTTTGGGTCCTGTATAGGAGAACAGGAGGTGTGTTTGGGTCCTGTATAGGAGAACAGGAGGTGTGTTGGGTCCTGTATAGGAGAACAGGAGGTGTGTTGGGGTCCTGTATAGGAGATCAGGTGGTGTGTTCGGGTCCTGTATAGGAGATCAGGAGGTGTGTTGGGTCCTGTATAGGAGAACAGGAGGTGTGTTTGGGTCCTGTATGGGGGATCAGGAGGTGTGTTTGGGTCCTGTATAGGAGAACAGGAGGTGTGTTTGGGTCCTGTATAGGAGAACAGGAGGTGTGTTGGGTCCTGTATAGGAGAACAGGAGGTGTGTTGGGGTCCTGTATAGGAGATCAGGTGGTGTGTTCGGGTCCTGTATAGGGGATCAGGAGGTGTGTTGGGTCCTGTATAGGGGATCAGGAGGTGTGTTGGGTCCTGTATAGGGGATCAGGAGGTGTGTTTGGGTCCTGTATAGGAGATCAGGAGGTGTGTTGGGGTCCTGTATAGGGGATCAGGAGGTGTGTTTGGGTCCTGTATAGGGGATAAGGAGGTGTGTTTGGGTCCTATATAGGGGATCAGGAGGTGTGTTTGGGTCCTGTATAGGAGATCAGGAGGTGTGTTTGGGTCCAGAATAGGAGATCAGGAGGTGTGTTTGGGTCCTGTATAGGAAAGAAAAAGGGGTGTGTTTGGGTCCTATATAGGGGATCAGGAGGTGTGTTTGGGTCCAGTATAGGAGATCAGGAGGTGTGTTCGGGTCCTGTATAGGAAAGAAAAAGGGGTGTGTTTGGGTCCTGTATAGGAGAACAGGAGGTGTGTTGGGTCCTGTATAGGAGAACAGGAGGTGTGTTGGGGTCCTGTATAGGAGATCAGGTGGTGTGTTCGGGTCCTGTATAGGGGATCAGGAGGTGTGTTCGGGTCCTGTATAGGAAAGAAAAAGGGGTGTGTTTGGGTCCTGTATAGGAGAACAGGAGGTGTGTTGGGTCCTGTATAGGAGAACAGGAGGTGTGTTGGGGTCCTGTATAGGAGATCAGGTGGTGTGTTCGGGTCCTGTATAGGGGATCAGGAGGTGTGTTGGGTCCTGTATAGGGGATCAGGAGGTGTGTTTGGGTCCTGTATAGGAGATCAGGAGGTGTGTTGGGGTCCTGTATAGGGGATCAGGAGGTGTGTTTGGGTCCTGTATAGGGGATAAGGAGGTGTGTTTGGGTCCTATATAGGGGATCAGGAGGTGTGTTTGGGTCCTGTATAGGAGATCAGGAGGTGTGTTGGGGTCCAGAATAGGAGATCAGGAGGTGTGTTTGGGTCCTGTATAGGAAAGAAAAAGGGGTGTGTTTGGGTCCTGTATAGGAGAACAGGAGGTGTGTTTGGGTCCTGTATAGGGGATCAGGAGGTGTGTTTGGGTCCTGTATAGGAGATCAGGAGGTGTGTTGGGGTCCTGTATAGGGGATCAGGAGGTGTGTTTGGGTCCTGTATAGGGGATAAGGAGGTGTGTTTGGGTCCTATATAGGGGATCAGGAGGTGTGTTTGGGTCCTGTATAGGAGATCAGGAGGTGTGTTTGGGTCCAGAATAGGAGATCAGGAGGTGTGTTTGGGTCCTGTATAGGAAAGAAAAAGGGGTGTGTTTGGGTCCTGTATAGGAGAACAGGAGGTGTGTTTGGGTCCTGTATAGGGGTCAGGAGGTGTGTTTGGGTCCTATATAGGAGATCAGGAGGTGTGTTTGGGTCCTGGATAGGAGAACAGGAGGTGTGTTTGGGTCCTGTATAGGAAAGAAAATGGGGTGTGTTTAGGTCCTGTATAGGGGATCAGGAGGTGTGTTTAGGTCCAGTATAGGGGATCAGGAGGTGTGTTTGGGTCCAGTATAGGGGATCAGGAGGTGTGTTTGGGTCCAGTATAGGGGATCAGGAGGTGTGTTTGGGTCCAGTATAGGGGATCAGGAGGTGTGTTGGGTCCTGTATAGGGGATCAGGAGGTGTGTTGGGTCCTGTATAGGGGATCAGGAGGTGTGTTTGGGTCCTGTATAGGAGAACAGGAGGTGTGTTGGGTCCTGTATAGGAGATCAGGAGGTGTGTTGGGGTCCTGTATAGGAGAACAGGAGGTGTGTTGGGTCCTGTATAGGAGATCAGGAGGTGTGTTTGGGTCCTGTATAGGAGATCAGGCGGTGTTTTGGGTCCTGTACCTGCTCTTCTCTGGACTGGTGCTGGAGGTCACAGGGTGGGACGATGGCTCGCGGGCGATGGGAGATCCAGTAGGCCAGAACCGCAGTGAGCGCACCCAGACCCAGCAGAGTCGATGTGGGCAGAGAGCGGATAAACTCACCCAGATCCTCCAGCTCGGGCAGATGAAGACCCAGCAGAAGATCCCGAGACTGCATCTTCTCCATCAGAGTGGAGCTGAGCTCTGATACACACACACACACACACACACACACGTGAACTATATGAACACAAGCTGATGTAAAGATAACACAAAGTCACAGTGACAAATCAGTTTGTCAAGACCTCAACAGAGTTCGGCCTTCTTCTGATGGCTTACATATTAACATGCTATCTCACTATAATGAACAAACACAACAGAACAACCCTGGAAATCAACAGAGCCTGTGCTCACTAAGGTCCTCTTTATTGAGAGTCTGTCCAACGGTTCATCTGAACTCTGTAATCCTCAAAAGCCAACTAAACCTCGAGACCTTTCGCTTTGATTCTTCTGCAATTCTGTGAACATTCATTAATCCTGTAAATTACTCTAGTCTGATTATGAGTATTTTAAAAGGTAATATAGTGTAATCACAATAATTTAATTTTTGGAATCTGACTGCATGATCCAGCTGTAATCAGTCACTGTCTTCAATCAGTTCAATCGGATCAATATTAACTGTCCCACTGATCAGAATCCCACTGACAGAAGATCTGTGTCTGTTTCTGCCAACACTTTATTTTGATGCTCCGCAAGTAACTTTGATTCATATTAACTTATTCTACTAACCCAAACCTTGATCTACCAGTCTACTGATCCTCTAATGAGAGTTAGTTGTCATTGCACAGTTATAGTGAGTGAAACGCCTGCCGATGGCCATGGAGCTGAAGCGTAACCCTTTCTTTGCTCTGTGAACAGTCTGACAGTCGTGTTAGTGACAAGTTACGGTAATGAACTCATGAGCACACATGTGTGGCTGATCCTGCAGTTCGGCTTTATTTGTTGATCTCATTCATGAACTCTACCAAAAATGGAAGTTGATCAACAGGAATTAGATTTCTTTAGCTGTTTGCCCTGTGGCAATCTCTCGTGCAAAATGAATATACCACATAAACATCATATGAAATCAGAGAGGCATCAGCGCAGTATCGAGAGCGTAACTAATAACTAATTAACTCACCGGTGCGAGGAGCAGAAGTGTCTGAACCGTGGAGCAGCGAACGCGGGATATTGACGCATCTGATGTTTAAAGTTCAAGGTCTCAGCTCTCATCCTGGTCAATTTAAAAAGACAGCTAACTGAGAGATGTTGTAAAACACAATGAAAGGATCTGAATGTGCTGTTAGTGTCACAGAACTCAATGAGTGCAGATCTGGAGCGGGTGCTTATCATACTTTACTGAAGAATACTCACTCTGCTAGTAACATATTGGAAGTTGTGCTGGGCTTTACACGACAAGACTGTTGTCGTATAAATGAACGGCCAGAACGCATTAAAAGTTTTCTGTTTTCAGTTGTCGTAAACGGCCCCTAAATTACAAAATGATTATTTAAGATTCACTAAATTTGTCTAGGCAGTGTGTGTACACAACCCTCCTATAATGATAAAAATCCACCCACTCCTCTTTTTTAATCCCCATAAATCATAAGCAGTGTCTCAGAATAAGCCGTTTGCAGATTATGGGCCCTATCTTGCACCCAGCGCAATTGACTTTGTACACCGACGCATGTATCATTCCTATTTTGCACCCGACGCACAGCTGACTTTTCCCGCCACAGACGCACATCGGTAAATTAGGGAATGAACTTGCGCTCCCGGGTGCGGTTCAGCGAAAAGAGGAGGCGTATTCCGGCGCAAACTTTCCCTGGTGCTATTTTGCAGTTTCTGAAAACGATTCCGCCACAGACCAGGAGAAACCTAGTCTAAAGTCAGTGGCGCGTTATTCAGATGCTATTTTAAGGGCGCATGCTTGGCCATAATGTAGCGTGTGCAAAACGCGCATACACTTTGATTCTCTCATCTACACAGACGCAGCAGTTGGCATTTTTGCAAACCATACATAATTACAAGGAAAAATATTCCACATTAGGGAAATCATTGTTGTGTCCATGAAGATGTGAAATAATAGGCATAAATCTAGCTTACACATTTACCCAAATTATCATACGCCTGTTTAACCGAAGCTAATTTGGGTGTGTTTCTCCATCCCCAATGTCACTTCTCTGTGTTTTACGGCCCTGACGAGAGCGCCGGTCTCCTCGGCTGTGAACCGCTCCTTGTGCGCGTCTGACAAATCCGCCGTTATAATAGCAATCCGCCATGGAACAAGCGCACCTGCTCTTAAAGGGAATGTGGCATGATGCTCTGATTGGTTTATTTCATGTTACGCCCAAACCACACCTATGAATAATGAAGCTACTTCAGACCAACCCATTTTAGATTTGCGTTGGGCGCAAGAGTCATTTATCCCGCCGGTATAATAGCAACATCGCCCGAGATCCGCCCACAAAGTTACTTGCTTTTCACATTTGATACTTATGATGTCACATATGCTTAGACCCCACCCACAACTGCTGACGGACCCCACCCTATTAGCATAGACCCCGCCCACAACTGCTGACAGACTCTGCCCTATTAGCATAGATCCCGCCCACAACTGCTGACAGACTCCGCCCTATTAGCATAGGCCCCCACCCACAACTGTTGACAGACTCCGCCCTATTAGCATAGACCCCGCCAATGACTGCTGATGGACTCCACCCTGTTAGCATAGACCCTGCCCATGACTGCTGACAGACTTCACCATATTAGCATAGGCCCCACCCACAACTGCTGAAAGACTCCGCCATATTAGCATAGACCCCACCCACAACTGCTGACAGACTCCGCCCTATTAGCATAGGCCCCACTCACAACTGCTGACAGACTCCGCCATATTAGCATAGACCCCGCCCACGACTGCTGACAGACTCCGCCCTATTAGCATAGACCCCGCCCATGACTGCTGACGGACTCTGCCCTATTAGCATAGACCCCGCCCATGACTGCTGACGGACTCCGTCCTATTAGCATAGACCCCGCCCCTGACTGCTGATGGACTACTTAGTTTGAGGAACATTATGAGATGTTGCAACTGTAATTCCTCACCATCAGCATTAACAAGAGTATGTCCATCAACAAACCCATGTGTATATTTCTAATTAATTGGGGTGAACATGCAGGAACTGTATCAATAACGGTGCATCTGTTAGCTGAGCACTAGCGTGAATGACTGATGTAACAAACGTTGTAAAAACATCCTTTATCTTTACTCAAAGTAGTGAGAACGACAGACGATCTGCACTTATAGACACAGTTTTAGGTGATAGTGATCGACCACAGCTGATTAGCCGAAGTATTTCAGTAAGACAGTAATAACGTGAGTTAGCCTACACAATATAAAACACAAAACTATTTGAACTCCCGGTAGAAAATACATACATCAATAAATATTCATACTTACAGGTTGTAATTTTGAGGAGCAAGTTGGTCCAAATAAACTGAGTACTGACCCGTCTTTCTAGAGCAAGTGTTTAGCGAATCCTGCGTAGAACTCAGAGATTTGAGAAACAGTCGTCAGTAAAATGACGTTTCAGGGCTGATAATGTACAATATAGGCGGTATTATGCAAATGTGTCTTCTAGTGATGTAGAACCGTAACGCATCGGGATTTGAAACACAAAAGACTCGTAAAGGCGGTTCAGAGTCGATTCTTTCTTTTGGGAGACAATAACTTTATTTATTGTGCACTTTCGACTTTACAACTTTGCAGAACGTTTACGTTCACAAACAGCAATATTACACACTGCATATGAAAGGGAATATTCGAAAAACCATGATAGGGGAACTTTAAAACACATGCAGATAAACTTTTATGATGAAGAAGAACTGCAATGTTGCGTGATCTGGGCACGAGCTGTACAGGCTCCGCCCTCTTCTGGAAAGGGGGCGGAGCAGCAGCTCATTTGCATTTAAAGATGTCCTTCCACTCAAAAAAGGCCATTTACAACATTATATAATAACTGATCTGTGGGGTATTTTGAGCTGAAACTTTACACACACATTCTGGGGACACCTGAGACTTATATTACATTCTGTAAAAAGGGGCATAATAGGTGCCCTTTAAGTGGCCTTTTATTTCATTAATACTATATTATCTGAATACTATAGAATTTGAAGTACAATACAAGCAAAGATGGGCATAAATACATGGAAATGTATTTAAAATACAAATAGAAAATATTGTGTGAAAAAATGTATTTAAATACAAATACAGTATTTTGTATTTTGAAAATACACAAAATACATGTGAAATTGGCCATCCAGTGCAGGAATAGGTCACAGTGAATGAAGAAACTACATCGGCCTACTGACTTATCATTCCTAACCTCATCTCTGCCCTTTCTTTCGTCTTTCTGTCTGTCTTTCTTTCTTTCTTTCTTTCTTTCTTTCTTTCTTTCTTTCTTTCTTTCTTTCTTTCTTTCTTTCTTTCTGTCTGTCTGTCTGTCTGTCTGTCTTTCTTTCTTTCTTTCTTTCTTTCTTTCTTTCTTTCTTTCTGGCAATTACAAATAAACTTATGTAAAATAGCAGCCATTTATATACTTATTTCTGGTTACAATGTAGTTTATTACTTGTGGTGAACACTATTAAAAAATCATACTGTATGTAAAACTGTGGGAACCTTTTCTGCTATCTAGCAACGAATATGAGTGGGCGATATGACCAAAAATCTCAATTTTACTTCACAGTAACAATATCATGGTTTCACAATTCTCAATATCAGTTTTGATTCCACAGAATAAACTGAATTTCAAACTCTTTTGAGTTTTTGTTGTTGTTGTTGTTGTTTTGCAGGTAGTCCAATGCTTTTAAAGTAATTTTATGTTTATTTTATGTAAAGTTTATTTGTTTCTATAAGTTTATTAAAATTATAAAGTGTATCTAAAATTTAAAATTAGAATTAATTTAGATTCATTTGACACTATTTACCCCTTTTTGATTATTATTTTTTATGTACAATAAAACTAAAAGCTGAAGATGTTTGTGGAGTATCATTCATCAGTGTTTGTTTTTCCACTCCAACGTTCCAGTAATTCCTGCCCACTGAAAGCTGCACGCTTACCCCACAAATAGGCCCATCTATGTAAACGATTTAGAAAAAGTTCCATCGATTCACACTTTATATCATCGCTATGATATGTAGTGTCATATCACCCAGCCCTAACATGCAGTGATGCTTTAAACACATTTGACAAGCTAGTTGATAAAAATCAACAACCGGTCAAGACTGATTGGCTAACGCTATTTTCCCACTTGTCTGTGCTCTTTTATTCTTTCATGTTAACTGAAGTGAATAATGCACTATTTTAACTTTAATCAACAAATAGAATTGATCATGACATTCTCACCTTATAAAAAAGAAAAAAGAAAAGTGAAAATCTCTGACCCAATGCTGAGCTAGTGAATGTCTGAACTAGCTGATGCACAAAATCAGTATACCTGATAAAGAGGTTCACTGGCAAAAAGTATTTTATGTATTTTGAAAATACAAAAATACTCATCTTAAATGTATTTAAATACAAATTACATTTGATTTTTTTCAAAGGCTTTAAAATACAAAATACAAAATAGTATTTTGTATTTCAAATACGTATTTTAGATACATGTATCTGAAATACTGCCCATCCCTAAGTGCACATTCAAAACACATAAGTGCACTTCTTTTCCTCAAGGCAGCAATAACAAGATAATTGTACCGTTTACATTAATATTTGGTAAAATACTGGATAATATACATAAATATATATATATTACAGTTGTACTAAGACTGAACTATTTTACTTTTCAGTAATGTACCAGTTTATTTATCATTTCTATCGCTTCATTCAACATTAATTTCTCATTTGTTCAGGAATCTTAGCAGACATTGAGCATGATTGAGAAACTGGAACAGACTTCATCTGGAAACGCCATAACAAATATCTGAACGAGAAGAGAAAGGATGAAACTATCTGGACTGTTATTTGGAGACTGGGACTAATGCATGTGCTTGGTCAATAATGCATATTGATCTTATGGTTGTTTATGGCAACACAACTGCTGAATTGTTTTTTTGTAAGTATTGATTGTTTGTGAAGTCTATTTACTTGAAGCTTTCTTCCTGTCCAGACTGCATGTTTAACAGTTTTTCTGTGCACTCATAATTAACTCTGTATTAGAAACAAACCACTGTAATGCTGTAATTATTACTTACTTATAATAACCTGCAAAAGTGGAGAGTTTGATGTCCAGAAGCACAGATCTCTTCACCGTCACACATCTTTAGATGTGGCTCTCTGACTAAAGTCTCTTGGGAAACGACAGATAATCTGATGCAACTCTGCATCATTTTCCAGGCGTCCCCGATGCACGAGCTTTCATTTATACGCCGTAGATTATCAAGGGATTATCGCCACTAAATACAGGCCGTGTGCAGGATACGAAATATAATATATTCTCATTCTGATAAAGCATCATTCATCGAACACTGCTAAAAGATCAGTGGTTCATAAACAAACTTTTGAAAACATATGGTTTTGTGACATTTCCAATCCGATGATCGTTCCTCATTATTTAATGTAACATTTGTTTTAAAGTCTGTGTGTGACATCAGTCCACGTCACTCCGACCAGAACGCATGAACCCGGAAACGGCAAAGCTGTCCTTCATCATCATCATCATCGTCATGGACGAGACACTACACACTGTCCAACCCAGCGACAGCATCCATCTCTAATATCTGGACAATAACTGAAGCTGAATATCTGTCAGAAGCTCAGATGAAGCACTTCTACTCGTCTTTATATTCATAACACTTTCAAAAAGTTCACTTTATAATTCTGTCAAATTGGAATGTTTGGTCCTACTTTATATTAGATGTCTTTAACTACTACATACTGTAATTACATTATAAATAATAACTGTTGGGTTCAGTTGGGTTCTTGTGTTGTGATACGGGTAGGGTTGCCAACTTTATGAAATAGAAAATAGGGGGGGGGGGGGGATAGGGGGTTGGGTTGGGTGAACCAGGATTCCAGTTTTGGATGGGCCAGACCAATAGTGGGTGGGCCTTAAATTAAAAACGTTATCCAATCACAGTTTAACCTAATAAAAAAATATTGACTAATAAAGCCTACTGTTATATTATCTGTGCATATACATAATATAGATTTTAATAGCTTGATGCTCTTTAAAATTTTTGTTGCATTGTTAAAAGTTTCGGTGCATAGGACGACCTATATCCACGATCGCTCTCCATGGTTCTGACCAAAGAAGAGCGCTTTGGAATCTCCATTACGCATCATACCTGGGCTGCGTTTCCGATAACGTTGTCTCTTAGCGCACTACGAAGACTCTTAAGGTAGGTATAACTTAACTAAAGATATACTACCACTAAAGGTATATCATGTCTAGGCGTCTTCAGGGCTATCATCCACTCGCGAGGCAGAGGCGCTGAAAGGCAGAGGCGCTGGCGCCCTCCTAGCAACGGCGCTGTTTTTGGTAAAACATGATTTTGACGACTTCATTAAGTTTTGTTTTGTAGAAAACTCTTTTTAAAAGATTTTCGTTTTGTATAAATTGTATCTTAATTTTGATCAATGTTTTATCAACAAATTGCCCGTATTTATTAAATAAGAAGCAAATATATAGCAGGCAATGTAATAAGGCGCCAAGCAGCACAACTTGCATTGCACGTGAACTGGAGGGTGCCGAAACTCAGCTTGTGCCTCACAGATTTGAGAAATATAGGCTATCTACAGAAAACTTGAAATGTCTACTTTTAAACGAAAATATTCAAACCAAAATAAATAGGCTACTCTCTGATTATCCATATGAAATGTGCATTTCTCTCTGCAGCGACACAGAAAACACCAGTTTATTACTAAACAAATAAATGTCTCCTTGCTAATTTAGACACATTCATAATCATTACTTTAACCGGTTCTTTGTGGCAAGCTTTATGCGTGCGGTCATAACGCTTATTATCCTGTAGGCTATAGCCTATTTAAGTAATTAAATTAATATAAAGGGGCGATTTGTCCACAAATGGCTTAAATGAACAACTACTAGTCGACTAGAAAAAAAAAATTAGTCGGAGGCAGCCCTCCACATATTTTCGATCCAGCAGGCCATTCTGTGTTGAGCGAGCGACCCTGAGCGGAATGAGCGAGCGGAGCGGAATATTCAGAGATGCGCTCTCCACTCACGAGCTCTGATCGGAACAAACCCAAACCACTGTCTGCTGAACTTGCGCAGAAACATCAAAATAGACATAGCCAGCTTTTTTAAAACTAAACATTTAGACTATTTTAGTACAAATTATGAGCTTATTGACGATTTTTTATAATTCTTGACAAAATTAGAATAGGCCTATATTAAGATTTTTTTTTTTTTTTTTTTTTTTTTTTTTAGTTTTGGGTGCGCCGAAAACTAACGCCGTGCCTGGCCCCCACGGAAGAAAATTTTGAAAAATAACCCCTGAAATGATGACTTCTGGTGAATATTGTGGAAACTAATTGATACATTTATATAAATATATTTCATACATTATAGCATATTATAATACAACTTATTAGGCCTATATATTTATAGAATAGCAAAGTAGGCCTAATCAATACACAAGACTGAACCACATAGATGTGAAATATAAAGGCTATCATTTTTACATTTCCCGCTGTTGTCACCCGCTGTTGCTACGATACGTGACTCACCATGACTGAAACGACCAATTAAAAGGGGATTCTCTGATGATGTTCCAAGATGTTAAAAACGCTACGCTGATCATAGACAAACAGGGGGAGAAATTAGTATATGTTACCGCACCGTAGGGTTTTTTTTTTTCTTAGCATACAAATGTCTTCATTCATATAGTCTGTCTGACATAGGCTATATTAGAAGCTATAATGTGTCTGTCATGGATTTGCACTGAATTTATTCTCAAAAATACGGAACAAAGTGCGTTCCGTATCAGTTCAATACGGAACAAGACTTTTATGTGTCAAAAACGGAACGATTCCGTATTATACGGAACGGTTGGCAACCCGTACGTTTAGGACAGGTCTGCTGGGATGGGAAGGGTTAAAGGTGTAAATACAGTGTAACTATAGATGGAATTACAGAAATTAAATACTTCACAATTACATGCAGGTATTTTAAAAAATATCAGTACAATGTAAAAACATGAATGTAAGAGCATTGGATCAATTTATGAATTTAAATGTTAGTACACAGTAGTTAAAGACACTTCATATAAAGTGGGATTATGTTTTAATAATCTGTTGTCATGCTTTAAATAAGTACTCTTACTTTTACATACTAAAGACATGTAAAGTACTCGATTATAATTTTAACTGTATTGTGTTCTTCAATATTACAGACACCGAAGTTACAACAGCTTAAATGTTCTAAATTGCAACATTACAAATATGTTAAATGCATGACATACAAGTTTCAGTAGAAATGACATTAGAGTATACTGTAGTTTACCATAAATGCTTGTCATGCGGAAGCACACTTTTGCCAAAATACAAAGACAACACACTCTAAAAAAAGCAAGGTTGTTTTAACCCAAATTTGGGTCAAATATGGACGAACCCAACCGTTGGGTTAAAATTTTAAATAAAAAAAATGTAATCCAATGCCTGGGTTTGTCCATATTTGACCCAAATTTGGGTTGAAACAACCCAGCATTATTTAGAGTGCACAGGTCATTATGAAATTACATATAAAGATGTGCTGAAGTATTTAAATGGGTCACAAAAGCAACATTAATGCATTTTAATTTACTTGCAACTAACATGGAATAAAGTGTCCAAAAACATTCCATTAATTTCACACTGAAGTATCTTCTTTTAAAGTATGTTCTCTTTTTAAAGTAAGCTAAAGTGTAGTTATGAATCCTACAGCAATGAGAGGCTACAAGAAAGATTACTATCATCCATTTTACACTGGAGCTG
>NC_139977.1:77500-117500 GCF_963993115.1 Abramis brama
ACCCGAAGCGTGTGAGTAAAATACCCTACAGTGGTAAGTTCATCATGCACGTACTTTCAAGTGAAACTCTAAATATCCAGAACTGATTGTGAAGGTGCAGCAGCTCGAGTCCTGATGGATTCTGCTTACATTGATACTTGATGTTAACACATACTGAAGAAAGACTTGCCCGCAGAAGTCGTAGTAGAGCAGTGCAGTGAGCAGTGGGCGGGGTCAGCACCTCTGCGCTGGACAGCTCCGCCTATCAGGAAGCGCGCTCGCCCGTGACGTCAGTGGTCCCTGCGTAACAATGAAGCACGACACCGGCAAACTAGCCGCTTTAAAAGACGTGCTATAAAATGCGGCCCTTACACGAACATAACAGAAATGTGACCCATATCTGTCTCCTGTCACTACATGTCACACACATGAAGTCATTCTCACATATTAACGCGTCGCGTAAGATCTATGCCGTATAACAGAAAACATCACGATCAGCAACTCGCGCGCTGCAGCGAATACGCGCTCGCTTCCCGTGGCTCGGGTAAATAAATCAGGCGAATGTTAATAGAATAGCGTTTCGAATAGCGATCTGAGCTATAGAGACCAGTGAGGCTTCGAGACACTACCGGATTTAAGATCCTGAGCCTTTATAATGTCCAGCTCAGGCACTGCGGCACTGGCGCGTCTCGCGATCGGATGGTGTGTTCACCTGCAGAATAAACCAGTATAACGGAACACTCACCTAGAACAACCCACACAGATCCAGCGACTAAAGCGAAGGCGAGCATGTCTCAGTCATGGAGAGTGTAGTTCAGTCCGACACACTGCTGCATGGAGAGAGAGAGGGAGAGAGAGAGAGAGATGCTGGTCCACAGGCCCGAGAGCGACAGACAGGTCTGAGTCTCACCTCCTGTCTCCTCCCTCACGCGAGGAGGAGGAGGATGATGATGATGATGATGATGATGCGCCTATAGGAAGAGATGCTGCTGCTGCTGCTGCTGGATGATTCCTGGAACGTCATGAGTGAATTTACACAGCATTAATTAAATCATGCTTCTTCTATTTTTATCATCAGGAACTGTTCAGCTCATCCCGTGCGACCTAATCTACTGCTTTGTGTAGTCATGGTTTATTTAATTTTTTTTGCATTTTCAGAGATTATTTTCTGTCTATGAGAAAAGTAATACGGTGTGTTTATAGTTCATCTGTGATTTTGTTTGTTTGTTTTTGTTTTTTGATGAAGTGATATCGTACTCTTATCAGTCTATCTCTTGCTCCGTCAGCCATTCACCAGTCCCCGCAGGAATCACGTGACCCTCGGCCCCGCCCCCTCCTGTTTAACCTTGAGCGGCTCTCCTTCTCATCCAGAGACGGCAGGTCACGTGATCGAACGCTTATCACACGCGTTCAAGAATCAAAGTTTCCAGACACACGTATCAAATGCACGTGCATGTGTAAATACAGATGTCAGTGCTTTATCACATAATAATGACATCTTTGTGTTGAGACACTTTTCCTTATTTGCTGGTGAATGAGTAAAACAGAGCAGAGAAAGAGAGATTTGCAGAGAAGGACAGGCTGACAGTGACGCAGTGCTGTGGATTTGCCACTCAATCCAATGTCACCGAGCTGTTAAAGCAGATGGCGAGTGGAGATTTACTCAAGCTCCTCTGTCCGAATACTCCACTGACAGTGTGAACGGGTGTGTGTGTCTGAATCAATGCTTTCCTGTCATGTGATTGGCAGAGCTTATCCATCCTTTGCAACTAATAATGCTCCATAAACCAGCAATTCCAGGGCAGGCCTTTTTTTCTGAGGCAAAGTGTTGGAAATGTTTTTTGTTTTTTTGTGCATAAAATGTACAGCAAGTCATACAGAACAGTGCAATGTAAATATCTATAGCAGACACAATCATGTGTAAAACCTGAGTTAGGGTTAGGGTCAGTGTGTACTCAGACACCAGTCTCTTCTCATGCAGGATTGGCTGAACAGAGTCTTTCCTCAGGAACATGTGAAACATGGAATAATAAAGCCATGATCAGGTAAAGGATCTTTAAGGAAATTCAATTCTTCAAACAAAAAACGGTAACACTTTAGAATACTGTTCCTTCATTAATGAATAATTACACAGGAACAAACGAGTAACGTATTATTAACACTCTAGTAACTACTATTAACTAACAAGAAACTCTGATTAACAAATTAGTAAGTAATAACGCTCAGATGAATGTAGTAGTTCATTATTAGCTAATCAATAACTACTATTTTTTTCATACCTCCCAGAGAACTACTATATACAGGTTCATAATTAACATGAATAATGCATAATTTATAATAAAAGGTAATGGTAACCCACTAGTAATGACTCAAGTATTACTACATCATTCTAAAGGAACTAATAATAATTTGGATCAGTATCTAAAGTGAAAAACATGATAACTCCCTAATATTGACTGAAGTCATTGTACGCTTTTGAGATTTTTGTAAGATTTTGAATAGTAATTCCTTCCAGTGGATTTGGTGACACTTTAGTCATTACTAGTGTGTTCCCATGATCTTCACTTTAGATACTGATCCAAATAATTAATAGTTCCTTTAGAAGGATGTAGTAATACTTGATTAATTACTAATGAGTTACCATTACCTTATTATATATTATGCATTATTAATATTAATTATGAACCTGTATATAGTAGTTCTTAGTAGTCTTCAGTGAGGTATGAAAAATAGTAGTTATTGATTAGCTAATAGTGAACTACCACATCCGACTGAACGCTATGACTTACTAATTCGTTAATCAGAGTTTCTTGTTAGTTAATAGTAGTTACTAGAGTGTTACTAATGCATTACTCATTTGTGTATGTGTAGTTATTCATTAATGAAGGAACAGTATTCTAAAGTGTTTCCCAAAAAACAAATTGCTTCACCTTCACTACATTAAAATATTCTCGTTACTCCCTGATTGCTTACAATCCTGTCATGTTAGTCTATTAGTGTTTGTGTATTTAGGCCCGAGTGTGTGTCATGAATCAGCATATGTGTAAAGGACACTGGCTCACTACACACTGGCTCACTACACACTGGCTCACTACACACTGGCTCTACACACTGGCTCACTACACACTGGCTCTACACACACTGGCTCTACACACTGGCTCACTACACACTGGCTCTACACACACTGGCTCACTACACACTGGCTCACTACACACTGGCTCACTACACACTGGCTCTACACACACTGGCTCACTACACACTGGCTCACTACACACTGGCTCACTACACACTGGCTCTACACACACTGGCTCACTACACACTGGCTCACTACACACTGGCTCTACACACACTGGCTCACTACACACTGGCTCACTACACACTGGCTCACTACATACACTGGCTCACTACACACTGGCTCACTACATACACTGGCTCACTACACACTGGCTCACTACATACACTGGCTCACTACACACTGGCTCACTACACACACTGGCTCACTACACACACTGGCTCACTACAAACACTGGCTCACTACACACACTGGCTCACTACACACTGGCTCACTACACACACTGGCTCACTACACACACTGGCTCTACACACACTGGCTCACTACACACACTGGCTCACTACACACACTGGCTCACTACCCACTGGCTCACTACACACTGGCTCACTACACACTTGCTCACTACACAATGGCTCACTACACACTGGCTCACTACACACTGGCTCTCTACACACACTGGCTCTCTACACACACTGGCTCACTACACACTGGCTCACTACACACTGGCTCACTACACACACTGGCTCACTACACACACTGGCTCACTACAAACACTGGCTCACTACACACTGGCTCACTACACACTGGCTCACTACACACACTGGCTCACTACACACACTGGCTCTACACACACTGGCTCACTACACACACTGGCTCACTACACACACTGGCTCACTACCCACTGGCTCTACACACACTGGCTCACTACACACTGGCTCACTACACACTGGCTCTACACACACTGGCTCACTACACACTGGCTCACTACACACTGGCTCACTACATACACTGGCTCACTACACACTGGCTCACTACATACACTGGCTCACTACACACTGGCTCACTACACACACTGGCTCACTACACACACTGGCTCACTACAAACACTGGCTCACTACACACACTGGCTCACTACACACTGGCTCACTACACACACTGGCTCACTACACACACTGGCTCTACACACACTGGCTCACTACACACACTGGCTCACTACACACACTGGCTCACTACCCACTGGCTCACTACACACTGGCTCACTACACACTTGCTCACTACACAATGGCTCACTACACACTGGCTCACTACACACTGGCTCTCTACACACACTGGCTCTCTACACACACTGGCTCACTACACACTGGCTCACTACACACTGGCTCACTACACACACTGGCTCACTACACACACTGGCTCACTACAAACACTGGCTCACTACACACTGGCTCACTACACACTGGCTCACTACACACACTGGCTCACTACACACACTGGCTCTACACACACTGGCTCACTACACACACTGGCTCACTACACACACTGGCTCACTACCCACTGGCTCACTACACACTGGCTCACTACACACTTGCTCACTACACAATGGCTCACTACACACTGGCTCACTACACACTGGCTCTCTACACACACTGGATCACTACACACACTGGCTCACTACACACTGGCTCACTACACACTGGCTCACTACACACACTGGCTCACTACACACACTGGCTCACTACAAACACTGGCTCACTACACACTGGCTCACTACACACTGGCTCACTACACACACTGGCTCACTACACACACTGGCTCTACACACACTGGCTCACTACACACACTGGCTCACTACACACACTGGCTCACTACCCACTGGCTCACTACACACTGGCTCACTACACACTTGCTCACTACACAATGGCTCACTACACACTGGCTCACTACACACTGGCTCTCTACACACACTGGCTCTCTACACACACTGGATCACTACACACACTGGCTCACTACACAATGGCTCATTACACACTTGATCACTACACAATGGCTCACTACACACTGGCTCACTACACAATGGCTCACTACCCACTTGCTCACTACACACTGGCTCACTACACACTGGCTCACTACCCACTTGCTCACTACACACTGGCTCACTACACACACTGGCTCACTACACACACTGGCTCACTACACAATGGCTCACTACACACTGGCTCACTACACAATGGCTCACTACCCACTTGCTCACTACACACTGGCTCACTACACACTGGCTCACTACCCACTTGCTCACTACACACTGGCTCACTACACACTCTGGCTCACTACACACTGGCTCACTACACACTCTGGCTCACTACACACTCTAGCTCACTACACACTCTAACTCACTACACAATGGCTCATTACACACTTGCTCACTACACAATGGCTCACTACACACTGGCTCACTACACAATGGCTCACTACCCACTTGCTCACTACACACTGGCTCACTACACACTGGCTCACTACCCACTTGCTCACTACACACTGGCTCACTACACAATGGCTCACTACACACTGGCTCACTACACAATGGCTCACTACCCACTTGCTCACTACACACTGGCTCACTACACACTGGCTCACTACCCACTTGCTCACTACACACTGGCTCACTACACACTCTGGCTCACTACACACTGGCTCACTACACACTCTGGCTCACTACACACTCTAGCTCACTACACACTCTAGCTCACTACACACTTGCTCACTACACACTGGCTCACTACATACACTGGCTCACTACAAACACTGGCTCACTATACACACTGGCTCACTACACACTGGCTCAGTACACACTCTGGCTCACTACACACTGGCTCACTACACACTGGCTCACTACACACTGGCTCACTACACACACTGGCTCACTACAAACACTGGCTCACTACACACTCTGGCTCACTACACACTGGCTCTCTACACACTCTGGCTCACTACACACTCTAGCTCACTACACACTCTAGCTCACTACACACTTGCTCACTACACACTGGCTCACTACATACACTGGCTCACTACACACACTGGCTCACTACACACACTGGCTCACTACACACTGGCTCACTACACACTCTGGCTCACTACACACTGGCTCACTACACACTGGCTCACTACACACACTGGCTCACTACAAACACTGGCTCACTACACACTCTGGCTCACTACACACTGGCTCTCTACACACTCTGGCTCACTACACACTCTAGCTCACTACACACTCTAGCTCACTACACACTTGCTCACTACACACTGGCTCACTACATACACTGGCTCACTACACACACTGGCTCACTACACACACTGGCTCACTACACACTGGCTCACTACACACTCTGGCTCACTACACACTGGCTCACTACACACTCTGGCTCACTACACACTCTAGCTCACTACCCACTTGCTCACTACACACACTGGCTCACTACATACACTGGCTCACTACAAACACTGGCTCACTACACACTGGCTCACTACACACTGGCTCACTACACACTGGCTCACTACACACACTGGCTCACTACACACACTGGCTCACTACACACACTGGCTCACTACCCACTGGCTCACTACACACTGGCTCACTACACACACTGGCTCACTACACACACTGGCTCACTACACAATGGCTCATTACACACTTGCTCACTACACAATGGCTCACTACACACTGGCTCACTACACAATGGCTCACTACCCACTTGCTCACTACACACTGGCTCACTACACAGACTGGCTCACTACACACACTGGCTCACTACACAATGGCTCACTACACACTTGCTCACTACACACTTGCTCACTACACACTGGCTCACTACACACTGGCTCTACACACACTGGCTCACTACACACACTGGCTCACTACACACTTGCTCACTACACAATGGCTCACTACACACTGGCTCACTACACACTGGCTCTACACACACTGGCTCACTACACACTGGCTCTACACACACTGGCTCACTACACACACTGGCTCACTACACACACTGGCTCACTACACACTGGCTCACTACACACTTGCTCACTACACACACTGGCTCACTACACACTGGCTCACTACACACTGGCTCTACACACACTGGCTCACTACACACACTGGCTCTCTACACACACTGGCTCACTACACACTGGCTCACTACACACTGGCTCACTACACACTGGCTCTACACACACTGGCTCACTACACACACTGGCTCTCTACACACACTGGCTCACTACACACTGGCTCACTACACACTGGCTCTACACACACTGGCTCTACACCAACTGGCTCACTACACACACTGGCTCTCTACACACACTGGCTCTACACTCTGGCTCACTACATACACTGGCTCACTACACAATGGCTCACTACACACACTGGCTCACTACACACTGGCTCACTACACACTGGCTCACTACACACACTGGCTCACTACACACACTGGCTCACTACACACTCTGGCTCACTACACACTGGCTCACTACACACTCTGGCTCACTACACACTCTGGCTCACTACACACTCTAGCTCACTACACACTGGCTCACTACACAATGGCTCACTACACAATGGCTCACTACACACTGGCTCACTACAAACACTGGCTCACTACACACTGGCTCACTACACACTCTAGCTCACTACACACTGGCTCACTACACAATGGCTCACTACCCACTGGCTCACTACATACACTGGCTCACTACAAACACTGGCTCACTACACACTGGCTCTCTACACACACTGGCTCACTACACACTGGCTCACTACATACACTGGCTCACTACAAACACTGGCTCACTACACACTGGCTCACTACACACACTGGCTCACTACACACACTGGCTCACTACAAACACTGGCTCACTACACACTGGCTCACTACACACTGGCTCACTACACACACTGGCTCACTACACACACTGGCTCTACACACACTGGCTCACTACAAACACTGGCTCACTACACACACTGGCTCACTACCCACTGGCTCACTACACACTGGCTCACTACACACTTGCTCACTACACAATGGCTCACTACACACTGGCTCACTACACACTGGCTCTCTACACACACTGGATCACTACACACACTGGCTCACTACACACACTGGCTCACTACACAATGGCTCATTACACACTTGATCACTACACAATGGCTCACTACACACTGGCTCACTACACAATGGCTCACTACCCACTTGCTCACTACACACTGGCTCACTACACACTGGCTCACTACCCACTTGCTCACTACACACTGGCTCACTACACACACTGGCTCACTACACAATGGCTCACTACACACTGGCTCACTACACAATGGCTCACTACCCACTTGCTCACTACACACTGGCTCACTACACACTGGCTCACTACCCACTTGCTCACTACACACTGGCTCACTACACACTCTGGCTCACTACACACTGGCTCACTACACACTCTGGCTCACTACACACTCTGTCTGGCTCACTACACACTCTGGCTCACTACACAATGGCTCACTACACACTCTGGCTCACTACACACTCTAGCTCACTACACAATGGCTCATTACACACTTGCTCACTACACAATGGCTCACTACACACTGGCTCACTACACAATGGCTCACTACCCACTTGCTCACTACACACTGGCTCACTACACACTGGCTCACTACCCACTTGCTCACTACACACTGGCTCACTACACACACTGGCTCACTACACACACTGGCTCACTACACAATGGCTCACTACACACTGGCTCACTACACAATGGCTCACTACCCACTTGCTCACTACACACTGGCTCACTACACACTGGCTCACTACCCACTTGCTCACTACACACTGGCTCACTACACACTCTGGCTCACTACACACTGGCTCACTACACACTCTGGCTCACTACACACTCTGGCTCACTACACACTCTAGCTCACTACACACTTGCTCACTACACACTGGCTCACTACATATACTGGCTCACTACAAACACTGGCTCACTATACACACTGGCTCACTACACACTGGCTCACTACACACTCTGGCTCACTACACACTGGCTCACTACACACTGGCTCACTACACACTCTGGCTCACTACACACTGGCTCACTACACACTCTGGCTCACTACACACTCTGGCTCACTACACACTCTAGCTCACTACACACTGGCTCACTACACACTGGCTCACTACACACTGGCTCACTACACACACTGGCTCACTACACACACTGGCTCACTACACACACTGGCTCACTACACACTGGCTCACTACACACTCTGGCTCACTACACACTGGCTCACTACACACTCTGGCTCACTACACACTCTAGCTCACTACACACTCTAGCTCACTACCCACTTGCTCACTACACACACTGGCTCACTACATACACTGGCTCACTACAAACACTGGCTCACTACACACTGGCTCACTACACACTGGCTCACTACACACACTGGCTCACTACACACTGGCTCACTACACACTGGCTCACTACACACACTGGCTCACTACACACACTGGCTCACTACACACTGGCTCACTACACACACTGGCTCACTACACACACTGGCTCACTACCCACTGGCTCACTACACACTGGCTCACTACACACTTGCTCACTACCCAATGGCTCACTACACACTGGCTCACTACACACTGGCTCTACACACACTGGCTCACTACACACACTGGCTCACTACACACACTGGCTCACTACACAATGGCTCATTACACACTTGCTCACTACACAATGGCTCACTACACACTGGCTCACTACACAATGGCTCACTACCCACTTGCTCACTACACACTGGCTCACTACACACACTGGCTCACTACACACACTGGCTCACTACACAATGGCTCACTACACACTTGCTCACTACACAATGGCTCACTACACACTGGCTCACTACACACTGGCTCTACACACACTGGCTCACTACACACACTGGCTCACTACACACTTGTTCACTACACAATGGCTCACTACACACTGGCTCACTACACACTGGCTCTACACACACTGGCTCACTACACACTTGTTCACTACACAATGGCTCACTACACACTGGCTCACTACACACTGGCTCTACACACACTGGCTCACTACACACACTGGCTCTCTACACACACTGGATCACTACACACGCTGGCTCACTACACACACTGGCTCACTACACACTGGCTCACTACACACTCTGGCTCACTACACACTGGCTCACTACACACTGGCTCACTACACACACTGGCTCACTACACACGCTGGCTCACTACACACACTGGCTCACTACACACTGGCTCACTACACACTCTGGCTCACTACACACTGGCTCACTACACACTGGCTCACTACACACACTGGCTCACTACACACTGGCTCACTACACACTGGCTCACTACACACTGGCTCTACACACACTGGCTCACTACACACACTGGCTCTCTACACACACTGGCTCACTACACACTGGCTCACTACACACTGGCTCTACACACACTGGCTCACTACACACACTGGCTCTCTACACACACTGGCTCTACACTCTGGCTCACTACATACACTGGCTCACTACACAATGGCTCACTACACACTTGCTCACTACACAATGGCTCACTACACACTGGCTCACTACACACTGGCTCAATACACACTGGCTCACTACACACACTGGCTCACTACACACTGGCTCACTACACAATGGCTCACTACACACTTGCTCACTACACAATGGCTCACTACACACTGGCTCACTACACACTGGCTCTACACACACTGGCTCACTACACACACTGGCTCACTACACACTGGTTCACTACACACTTGCTCACTACACACTGGCTCTACACACACTGCCTCACTACACACACTGGCTCACTACACACTGGCTCACTAAACAATGGCTCACTACACAATGGCTCACTACACACTGGCTCACTACACAATGGCTCACTACACACTGGCTCACTACACAATGGCTCACTACACACTGGCTCACTACACAATGGCTCACTACACACTGGCTCACTACACACTGGCTCACTACACACTGGCTCTACACACACTGGCTCACTACACACTGGCTCACTACACACTGGCTCTACACACACTGCCTCACTACACACACTGGCTCACTACACACTGGCTCTACACACACTGCCTCACTACACACGCTGGCTCACTACACACACTGGCTCACTACACACTGGCTCACTACACACTCTGGCTCACTACACACTGGCTCACTACACACTGGCTCACTACACACACTGGCTCACTACACACTGGCTCACTACACACTGGCTCACTACACACTGGCTCACTACACACACTGGCTCTCTACACACACTGGCTCACTACACACTGGCTCACTACACACTGGCTCTACACACACTGGCTCACTACACACACTGGCTCTCTACACACACTGGCTCTACACTCTGGCTCACTACATACACTGGCTCACTACACAATGGCTCACTACACAATGGCTCTCTACACACACTGGCTCTACACTCTGGCTCACTACATACACTGGCTCACTACACAATGGCTCACTACACAATGGCTCACTACACACTTGCTCACTACACAATGGCTCACTACACACTGGCTCACTACACACTGGCTCACTACACACTGGCTCACTACACACACTGGCTCACTACACACTGGCTCACTACACAATGGCTCACTACACACTTGCTCACTACACAATGGCTCACTACACACTGGCTCACTACACACTGGCTCTACACACACTGGCTCACTACACACACTGGCTCACTACACACTGGTTCACTACACACTTGCTCACTACACACTGGCTCTACACACACTGCCTCACTACACACACTGGCTCACTACACACTGGCTCACTACACAATGGCTCACTACACAATGGCTCACTACACACTGGCTCACTACACAATGGCTCACTACACACTGGCTCACTACACAATGGCTCACTACACACTGGCTCACTACACAATGGCTCACTACACACTGGCTCTCTACACATACTGGCTCACTACACACACTGGCTCACTACACAATGGCTCACTACACACTGGCTCACTACACACTGGCTCTACACACACTGCCTCACTACACACACTGGCTCACTACACACTGGCTCACTACACACACTGGCTCACTACACACACTGGCTCTCTACACACACTGGCTCACTACACACACTTGCTCACTACACAATGGCTCACTACACACTGGCTCACTACACAATGGCTCACTACACACTGGCTCTACACACTGGCTCACTACACACACTGGCTCACTACACACTTGCTCACTACACACACTGGCTCACTACACACACTGGCTCTCTACACACACTGGCTCACTACACACACTTGCTCACTACACAATGGCTCACTACACACTGGCTCACTACACAATGGCTCACTACACAATGGCTCACTACACACTGGCTCACTACACACTGGCTCACTACACAATAGCTCACTACACACTGGCTCACTACACAATGGCTCACTACACACTGGCTCACTACACACTGGCTCACTACCCACTTGCTCACTACACAATGGCTCACTACAGACTAGCTCACTGCACAATAGCTCACTACACACTGGCTCACTACACAATGGCTCACTACACACTGGCTCACTACACACTGGCTCTACACACACTGGCTCACTACACACACTGGCTCTCTACACACACTGGCTCACTACACACACTGGCTCACTACACAATGGCTCACTACACACTGGCTCACTACACACTGGCTCTACACACACTGGCTCACTACACACACTGGCTCACTACACACTGGCTCACTACACACACTGGCTCACTACACACACTGGCTCTCTACACACACTGGCTCACTACACACACTTGCTCACTCCACAATGGCTCAATACACACTGGCTCACTACACAATGGCTCACTACACACTGGCTCTACACACTGGCTCACTACACACACTGGCTCACTACACACTTGCTCACTACACACACTGGCTCACTACACACACTGGCTCTCTACACACTGGCTCACTACACACTGGCTCACTACACACTGGCTCTACACACACTGGCTTACTACACACACTGGCTCACTACACACTTGCTCACACTTGCTCACTACACACTGTCTCACTACAGGTAGGATACACTTTATGTAGTTTTTGTCTCACTTTATGTAGGATAAAGTCCTAATTGTTGTTTAATATACATGTAGATAATGAAAAAGATGCATTGGGATTGCCATTTAAACTCAATTGGAGTTAGACAACACGTGTCAGGACCTACTCATTGTCGTAATCATACTCTAGATCTAATATTATCACACGGAATAAATGTTGATGCCGTTGAAATTCTGCAGCAGAGCGAAGACATCTCAGATCATTATCTAGTCTCGTGTAAACTTCATTTAGCCAAGGCTGCAAAGCCGACTCCGTGTTATAAATATGTTAGACCTATCACTTCTGCCACTAAAGATTGCTTTATCAATAATCTTCCTGATCAGTTTCATCATCTCAGCATCCCAGATAGCTTAGAAGAACTCGATATTGCAACAGAAACTTTGAACTCTCTCTTTTCCAGCACTTTAGACACAGTTGCTCCTTTGCGCTTAAAGAAGATTAAGGCAAGGCAAGGCAAGGCAAGGCAAGTTTATTTATATAGCACTTTTCATACACAGTGGCAATTCAAAGTGCTTTACATAGAAGAAATTAAAATAATAAAAAGAAATAAGAATAATTAAAACAGTTTAGAAAAATAAAAAAAATAAAATACAGTACAGTACAAACAGTCGGACGAACATTGGCACAGTGCTCATTCATTAAATGCATAGCTAAACAGATGTGTTTTGAGTCTGGATTTGAAAGTGACTACTGTAGGAGCACGTCTGATCTCTTCTGGAAGCTGGTTCCAGCTGCGGCTGGCATAATAGCTAAAAGCAGACTCGCCATGCTTAGAGTGAACCCTTGGTATTTCTAGCTGATATGATCCTAGTGATCTGAGTGATCTGTTGGGTTTATATTCAGTGAGCATATCTGCAATATATTGAGGTCCTAGGCCATTAAATGATTTATATACCAGTAATAATACTTTAAAATCAATCCTAAATTTCACTGGGAGCCAGTGTAAAGACCTGAGGACTGGTGTGATATGTTCATATTTTCTGGTTCTGCTCAGAATCCTGGCAGCAGCGTTCTGTATGAGCTGCAACTGTCTTATGGTGTTTTTGGGAAGGCCAGTGAGGAGTCCATTACAATAATCCACCCTGCTGGTGATGAAAGCATGAACAAGTTTCTCTAAGTCTTGTCTGGAAACAAAGTATCTAATTCTTGCAATATTTTTCAGATGATAGTATGCTGATTTAGTTATTGCTTTGACATGACTACTGAAACTAAGGTCTGACTCTAGTGTCACACCAAGATTCCTGACTTGATGTTTAGTTGTTTGACCCCTAGAGTGAAGGTATGCGTTCACCTTGAGAACTTCATCTTTGTTTCCAAATGCAATGACTTCAGTTTTGTCTTTGTTTAACTGAAGAAAGTTTTGACACATCCAACTGTTGACTTCATCAATGCATTGGCACAGGGAGTCAATGGGGCTGTAATCGTTAGGCGATAGGGCTAAGTAGATCTGTGTGTCGTCTGCATAGCTGTGGTAAGCAATTTGGTTCTTTCTCATTAAAGAAAATAGTCCAACACCGTGGTACAGCGAGCACACTCGGGCCTTAAGAGAGCAGCCAGAGAGATGGAGCGCAACTGGAAGAAAACAAAACTAGAGGTATTTCGCATTTCATGTAGAGAGAGCTCGAGTACTTACAGAGAGGCCTTAAAAGCTGCTAGATCTGCTTATTTTACAACCCTATTAGAAGAAAATAAACATAATCCTAGGTATTTATTTGAAACAGTGGCTAAACTAACGAAAAATAAAGCTTCAAGCACCGAAGTTTCCAAGCAACACAGCAGTAATGACTTTATGAACTTCTTCACTTATAAGATTGATAATATCAGGGACAAAATTATAATCATGCCACCCTCTACTACAGTATCGCATCAGGGAGTGCATTGTAGTCTCCCTGAGGAAAAATTTGATTCATTCATTGCTATAGAAGAGGAAGAATTTGCTAAACTCGTTAAATCATCTAAACCGACAACATGTATGTTAGACCGCTGAGAAACACGGAGTTTGAGCTCCCTCCAAAGATTCTCTATTGGGTTTAGGTCTGGAGACTGGCCATCATATGGAGCCCCAGTCCGAGGGAGACTGACAGTCATGTTTAGCTTCTTCCATTTTCTAATGATTGCTCCAACAGTGGACCTTTTTTCACCAAGCTGCTTGGCAATTTCCCCGTAGCCCTTTCCAGCCTAGTGGAGGTGTACAATTTTGTCTCTAGTGTCTTTGGACAGCTCTTTGGTCTTGGCCATGTTAGTAGTTGGATTCTTACTGATTGTATGGGGTGGACAGGTGTCTTTATGCAGCTAACGACCTCAAACAGGTGCATCTAATTTAGGATAATAAATGGAGTGGAGGTGGACATTTTAAAGGCAGACTAACAGGTCTTTGAGGGTCAGAATTCTAGCTGATAGACAGGTGTTCAAATACTTATTTGCAGCTGTATCATACAAATAAATAGTTAAAAAATCATATATTGTGATTTATGGATTTTTTTTTTTAGATTATGTCTCTCACAGTGGATGTTACGGGCGGTCGGACACCACCCTTAACATAAAGGAGAGACGCACACCGAACAGCTCGTATCAATAATAATATAGGGGTGTTTTATTAAACAGAATGGATATTAGAAAGGTCGCTTAACAATCAGCAAACAAAACAAAACAATAAAACTACAAACGCGGAACGTTTTCTACTGCCGGGTGGACGGCTGAACGGCAATTTTCAAAGCCAGCAAGCACGGTTGTGCAGACTCTCGGGGTGCGAGAAAATTCTGTATTATAAATTTTAAGGCCAGACAAGTTGTATGTTGAGGGTTGATTTGTAGGGAAGGACTACACACCTGCGCACATATATTCAAATGCTCATACCTATAGACTGAACTCGTAATACGCATGTGCACGCCATCGGCGTTCTCACTGGTTTGCGTTTTTGAAGTTTGCGCAGAAAGAACTTAAGAGTTTTCTGTGAAAACGGTATCGTGTTAGCGGCCCCTAAGTTAATAACTAATGATTGTTGCGACGGAAGTGAATCAATCAAACTAACTTTAGCTGGACAATAACTTTATTCTAGCGCTTCTGTAAAGCCAAAACAATCTCTGTTACTTTAATTTCCTATTATCTCTGTAAAGCCGCTTTGGAACAATCTATATTGTTAAAAGTGCTGTACAAATGAAGATGACTTGACTTGACTTCCTCCTCTTACTCATACTCATATTCTTCTTCCTCTTAAACATACTCTTCCTCCTCTTCCTCATTCTCTTTCCTCCTCTTACACATACTCTTCCTCCACGTACAAATACTCTTCCTCCTCTTACACATTCCCTCTTCTGACACATTCTCTTCCTCCTCTTACTCATGCTCTTCCTCCTCTTTCACATACTCTTCCTCCTCTTACACATTATCTTTCTCCTCTTACACATACTCTACCTTCTCTTACACATTCTCTTCCCCATCCTACTCATACCAAAGAGTATAGAAGCCCAAGAGGCGAAACTCTGTTGTGTTATGGGTAACAGTCTGTAGATGGCGCTGCGGAGGCGCGTCCGCCATTATGGACTGAAAGCTGCTGAAATCGTTAGCGCCAGTCAATGGCAAAATCCATTTTAGCAGGTGTTTATAGTTCATGTGTGCACTTGCTAGATTGCACATCTTTTTTGTACCTTTCCGCCTGTAATAGGACATTCATAGATTTTTTTTCTTGCCATTGAAACGTTCACTGTGAGCACTTTCACTGAAGATGTTGAAAAAACAAGTTGTTCATATTTTTGTGATATTCTATGTAAAATATTAACTGTCTTTAGAAATGTTAATTTATAATTTTATTTATTTATTTTTCCAAATCATATATATGGTAATGTTCACTAATTTGAACATTTGAATAAATATCTTATTACTTATATTTAATTACTGTGTGTCTGCCTATAGCCTATATTATTTCATGAATTTCTGTTAGTCATATAACAAGGAAAATGCATAATAAAACATAAATATTGATAGATTAAAGTTTTGCAGTAATTTTATAATTGTATCTTTGCAAACCGTAAGTGGTAGGCTAATGAAGCCGATTCGTAAAAATTACTATAGGAATCTTATAGTATTTTGGGACAAAATATTATAGTAATCTTATAGGAATACTATAATAATTTGGGACATACTACAGAAGTACGATAAGACTACTATATAAATACTATAGCAGCTTAAAAATATTATAGAGGTATTACAGAACATCACAGAATGTTATGTTCTGTAATACCTCTATAATATCCTAGAGCCGCTATAGTATTTCTATAGTAGTCTTATAGTACTTCTATAGTAATATTTTGTCCCAAAATACTATTTTCCTAAGGGTAATTAGGCCATGCATAACCAACACATAGACGTATATTTTCTGTCATTTAACGTCATTTAACGTCGGTCATCCTCATTAATGTATTTTAAATTGTTTTCATATTTAGATATGATGGCCAGAAAAAAATAAGTTATGTTAAGTTTTTGTTATGTTAAGTTCTCTTACAAGAGTTCTCTCGTACTGCGTCTTAGCTAAGACGCTGTGGGAAAAGTCTCTTTTCACGAAATACTGAAGCAAAAAATTATCCTTAATTTTGTAATATTGTAAAGCGCATTTGCAGCAGCATACAGCCATAGGCGAGACGGCTCGCTCGCTCATTGGCTGCTCTGCGGCAACTGCATAAGCCTATCGAGCGAGGGCTGATGCAACATCAGACCAATGAGGGCGCTTCGCGCCCTCCTTGCCACTTCCCGCCGAAACGGGCGTGGCCTAGCCTTATAAAGGTAGCTCGAAAAGGCCGACTCACTTGATTTTTCACCTCTTCAGCGAAGCTCACGCATCGTTGGATCACGAGAGAAGCAACGCGTCGTCTGAGAAGCAATTCAGCGGGACGAGCCACTTGAAGCCGCTGGCCAGCGCCGCCTTCCACTGCCGTACCTGCTGCGCATTCCGGCGCCTATATCCTTCTATATATTTTCTGTGTATAATGTGTATTATGTATGTACATTTTACACTAAAAGAGCCGGGCGTCTTTTTCAAGACGCCCCCCTTTCCTAGAGGATCTCGCAGCTCTCGCGCTCGCTGACGGCGACCGCCCTCACTCCGAGCCGATTGCCTATGGTGACTCTGAGGACTCACCTGGCATCCTTCTCCGAGGCTGCTCCTCCTGGAAGCGGACGGTCGGGGTTAGTTTTTCTTTACGTTACAAGAAAAACTACCCTGCCTCTGCGCGTCATTCACCGGCGAAAGGAGAAAAGTGTGTTCGTAGTTACTGGCCCCTTTTCTCTTACATTTCCCAGTTCCCTGTCGGCGACTGGAAATGTCATTTGCAGCAAGCGCACGCCTGCCAGCAAACGCCGAAGAATACATGTTGACGCTCAACGCATACCAAAAGCCTGTATCCCCCTGTGGCTCAGTGGTGGAATGATAGGTTTTAACGCATGGGAGACCGGAGTTCGTTTCCCGGTCTTGCGGCATATATTTATGCCGCCAATGCTCCGCTCTGTCAGTCCCCCGGGGGCGACTGCAGAGGTGTATTTTTGCAGCCAGCAAGCGCGTAGTACCCGCTTGCCTGCAACCGAACACCGTTTCTACGGTTCCCGTGCGTCACTGGCGAAAAGAGAATGGAGTGTTTTAGCCCCGCTGAAACCGGGCGATATCCACTCTTCTCACATTCTGACACTTTTCAGGCGTCTGAAAATGTCAGTATTGCATGTTGTACTACACACATGCCTTCAACAAACGCTAGTGTGGTTAATACTCGCGGTAACTGAAAGCCTATGTGTCTTCCTCTGTGGTCCAGTGGTAGATTCATAGCCTTTCGCGCAGTCGACCCGGGTTCGATTCCCAGGTCCAACGGCAGAAAAATTTATGCCGTCACATACAATTTGCTCTATCAGTCCCCTGAAAGGCGACTGCAGATGTGAATTTTTGCAGCCGACGAGCACGTGGTACAACCCGTGCCCGCTTGTCTGCACACGAAAGCCGTTCTACGGCTACCTAGAAAAATTCCATTGGGTGCCCACAAACACTATGTTTTTGCATGCCTCATGGTTTTTCTATAAAAGAAGCCTGTCCGCATTCGCTCTGCTCAGGCAGACAGTGCGCTCAATGCAGTAAATGTGTCCGCTCTTCCAAGCCCACATTCACTCACAGACATTACATGTCCTACGGGACTCGCCCAGCTCTCCCTCACTCGGTTAAACACCGTGGCGAAGTCGAGTGCGTCTGAAAATGTCGATATTGCATGTTATGCTACCCGCATGCTTGCAAACAAATACTCGCGTTTAACTGAGAGTCAATGTGTCTTCCACTGTGGTCCAGTGGTAGATTCTAAATCTTTCGCGCGGGCGACCAGGGTTTGATTCCCAGGTCTGACGGCAAAAAGTTTTTATGCCGCCAAATACAAATCGCTCTGCCAGTGCCCTGAGAGGCGACTGCAGATATGTATTTTGCAGCCGACGACCACGTGGTACAACCCGTGCCTGTTTGCCTGCACACAAAAGCCGTTTTACGGCTACCCAGAAATATCCCATATGGATGTATTTTCTGGTGTCCCGGCCACGGCCGATGGTGCTATAAATGTAGTGCTGATGCCCACTGCCCAGTGCCCATCGCTACACACAAGCACAGCCCCTCACACGGGGCTTGCGCCCATAAATTCGACTCAGGTCGATCGCGCACCCAACATAGTAAATGTGCACATTCCCCAGTGCCACAAACACTATGTCACACGTGTCACGTGGTTTCTGTAAAACGAAACCTGTGCACGCTCGCTCTGCTCAGGCAGACAGCGCGTCAAAAGCAGTAAATGTGCCCGCTTCCCGCCCACACTTACTCACAGACAACGAGTCCCACGAGACTCGCTCAGCCCTCCCTCTCTCGGTTAAGCACCGTAGTGGGGTCGAGGACGAGCGCTCTGCCCGCTGTGATCAGCGCGCTCCCCGCCTCGAATGTCACAGGCATAACGCCTACGTTACAGCACGCCCGAAGCACCTCTGTCGCCCAGAGGTTTCGGAATGGGTGCTAGACATTATAAGAGAGGCTACTCGCTACAGTTTTGTCGACGCCCTCCCCGCTTCACAGCGCGCGTCGAAACTACGGTGAATTCAGAAGTAGCACACCTACTTCGTGCCGAAATATCAAAACTGATGAGCAAAGGGGCTATAGAGCCTGTATCTCAAGCTCAAAGCAAAGGGGGGCTATACATCAGATACTGTCTGGCATGAAAGACGGGGGTTTCAGACCCATACTGGATCTAAGACAGCTGAACGAAGCATTAGCAAAACGCAGTTTCAGAATGCTTACAACCAGGAAAATCCTCGCGCATATTCGCAGAGGAGGCTGGTTCATGTCAATAGATCTGAAGGACGCGTATTTTCAAATACAGATAGCGTCATGTCACAGGCAATACTTGAGATTCGCCTTCGAGGGCCAGACATACCAGTATAACAGTCCTGCCGTTCGGCCTGTCCCTGGCGCCTCGTACATTTACGAGGTGCATGGACGCAGCGCTCGCTCCTCTCAGACTCAGAGGCATGCGAGTGCTGAACTATTTGGACGACTGGCTGATTCTGGCTCAATCACGATCAGAGCTCGTGGAGCACAGGGCCATTTTACTCGATCACCTCGAGAAACTTGGTCTCAGAGTCAACTGGACGAAGAGTTCACTGAACCCCAGTCAAACGATCCCGTTTTTGGGTATAGTTCTGGACTCACAGTCTATGATGGCGCGGCTGTTGCCACAGCGCGCGCTGGACATTCAGCGCGCAGCGAGCTCTCTCCGCTGCGGCGCGACCTTCCCGCTCAGGGAATTTCAGAAGATGCTAGGTCTCATGGCCTCAGCATCACCAGTTCTTCAGTTGGGCCTGCTCCGCATGCGCCCCTTGCAGTTCTGGCTGAAAGCGCGGGTACCGTGCAGAGCGTGGGTATCCGGTCGGCTGCGTCTCAAGGTCAATCAGAGCTGTGTTACAGCTCTAAAACCTTGGACAGCGAACGACTGGTACCAATCAGGTGTAAGCCTGGGGACTTCCTCGAGAGTGAAAGTGGTGTCGACGGACGCCTCCACCTCGGGATGGGGAGCGCTGCTCGAGGGCAGACCGTTCTTTGGCCTGTGGTCAGAACGAGAAAAGCTCCGACATATCAACTGTCTGGAAATGCTGGCAGTGGAAAACGCGCTGACGCGCTTTCGTCCCCGAATCAAGGACCATCACGTCTTAGTCCGTTCGGACAACATGTCTGTGGTGTCCTACATAAATCACCAGGGCGGTCTCAGATCCCGAGACCTGTACAGGTTGGCGGAACGCCTCCTGGTTTGGGCTCAGCACAACTTGCGCTCGCTGAGAGCAGTTCATGTGCCTGGGCTACAGAATCTGGGTCCAGACAGACTGTCCAGAAACAACATTCCCACGAGCGAATGGTCTTTACACCCACAAACAGTCCAGCTGCTGTGGGAGAGATTTGGCAGAGCGGAAGTGGACCTCTTCGCGTCCCACGAAAACGCTCACTGCCCCGTGTTCTTTTCCAAGAACGAAAGCGCGCTGTCCCAAAGGTGGCCTCGCTGTCCGCTCTATGCTTTTCCCCCCGTCTCCCTCCTTCCTCAGGTGATAGAACGGGTGAGGGAAACGAAATGCTCAGTGCTGCTTGTAGCACCACTTTGGAAGAACCAACCATGGTTTCCAGATTTGATGCAGTTAGCAGACACTGCCCCGTGGCCAGTGCCGTTGAGGAGGGACCCCCTCTCGCAGGCCAGGGGCTCGATTTGGCACCCTCGACCAGAGTTGTGATCCCTCCACGTGTGGGCGCTCAACGGTTACCCGCTGATCTCTCAGTGGGAGTGCTAAATACTATCACTCAGGCTAGAGCTCCGTCGACTCGACGGCTCTATGCTTCAAAGTGGTCGGTATTCTCCAGCTGGTGCACAGCTCGGGGATGTTCACCCCTCGATTGTGAGGTGACGGAGGTTCTCTCCTTCCTACAGGAGCTGTTGGATAAGGGCAGAGCCCCCTCCACGCTCAAAGTTTATGTGGCGGCTATCGCAGCGTTCTCTGAAACAACGCATGGTCAGTCAATAGGAAGGAACGATTTGGTCATCTGCTTCTTCAGGGGAGCTAGGAGGCTGAATCCTCCCAGACCTCCCTCAGTCCCTGTATGGGACCTCTCTACGGTTTTGGAGGCCATGAAAGGTTCCCCTTTCGAGCCCATCCAGACGATTAGCCTCAAACATCTGTCATTTAAGACTTGTTCTTGCTGGCTCTCGCTTCAGTGAAGCGCATAGGTGACCTGCACGCGCTCTCGGTGAGCCCGACGTGCTTGGAGTTTGGGCCTAATGACTCAGGAGTCATACTCAAACCTCAACACACCGTTTCAGGCTCAGGTTATTTCCCTGTCTGCCCTGCCGGTGTCGGAAGAGGAAGGAGACTTAAGTTCTCTTTGCCCTGTTAGGGCTTTAAGAGCTTATGTGTCTCGCTCTGCTGTCTTCAGACAGACTGAGCAGCTGTTTGTCTCGTTCAGTGGACGTTCCAAGGGAATGGCTGTTTCGAAACAAAGCCTATCCAGATGGATAGTTGACGCCATAGCGTTAGCTTACACTTCCAGGGGTCTTCAGTGCCCACTGGGTGTCAGAGCGCACTCCACGAGAGGCGTTGCCTCGTCGTGGGCCTGGTCTAGTGGGATATCCTTACAAGACATATGTATGGCGGCAGGTTGGGCCTCGCCGTCTACATTTATCAGGTTTTATAACCTAGAGGTTCCCGCCTTACAGGCTAAGCTGTTGTCGGTGTAGCTGAATCAGTAGTCTGATTGGAACACTGAGATCGCAAGCGCAGCGCGCTGCCGACTGTCATATGGGCAGTATTGCGTAAGACCCACATTCCCACATTAGTCAGGCTCTTGCCTTGACTATGTGATGTCATATTATCGCGTCTGCGGACGCTGCTATATATGGGGACGGAGGGTTCCCCCTCCTGTTCTAGGACTCTCTGTGAGTCCCTCTAGTGATTGTGCACTGTAAATCCTGGGCTTCGCTTCCAGGTTTATTGGTGTTTCATCCCTGCACGCACGGCGTTTTACATTGGGTTCCCGCAGCGTCTTAGCTAAGACGCAGTACGAGAGAACTCTCGTAAGAGAACGTACTCGGTTACTAACGTAACCTCGGTTCTCTCTAGAAGAGGGAACGAGTACTGCGTTCCCCGCCGTGCGTACGATTCACTCTGGTTCGCTTCGGCGATGAAATAAATCAAGTGAGTCAGCCTTTTCGAGCTACCTTTATAAGGCTAGGCCACGCCCGTTTCGGCGGGAGGTGGCAAGGAGGGCGCGAAGCGTCAGCCCTCGCTCGATAGGCTTATGCAGTTGCCGCAGAGCAGCCAATGAGCGAGCGAGCCGTCTCGCCTATGGCTGTATGCTGCTGCAAATGCGCTTTACAATATTACAAAATTAAGGATAATTTTTTGCTTCAGTATTTCGTGAAAAGAGACTTTTTTCATCCTCTTCCTCCTCTTACACATACTCTTTCTGCTCTTACACATCCTCTTCCTCCTCTTACTCATACTCTTACTCATCCTCCTGTTACTCATCTTCTTCCTCCTCTTACTCATACTCTTACTCATCCTCCTGTTACTCATCTTCTTCCTCCTCTTACAAATACTCTTCCTCCTCTTACACATTCTCTTCCCGCTCCTATTCATACTCTTCCTCCTCTTACAAATACTCTTCCTCCTCTAACACATTATCTTCCTCCAATTACATACTCTTCCTCCTCTTACACATTATCTTCCTCCTCTTACACATACTCTTCCTTCTCTTACACATTCTCTTCCTCCCCCTTATCATATTCTTCCTCCTCTTACACATCCTCTTCCTCCTCTTACACATCCTCTTCCTCCTCTTACACATTCTCTTCCTCATCTTACACATCCTCTTCCTCTTCCTCCTCCTACTCATACTCTTCCTCCTCTTACACATACTCTTCCTCCTATCACACATTCTCTTCCTCCCCCTTATCATATTCTTCCTCCTCTTACACATCCTCTTTCTCCTCTTACACATCCTCTTTCTCCTCTTACACATTCTCTTCCTCATCTTACACATCCTCTTCCTCCTCTTACACATTCTCTTCCTCCTCTTACACATACTCTTTCTGCTCTTACACATACTCTACCTTCTCTTACACATCCTCTTCCTCCTCTTACTCATACTCCTCCTCTCACAAATACTTTTCTTCCTCTTACAAATACTCTTCCTCCTCTTACACATACTCTTCCTCATCCTCCTGTTACTCATACTCTTCCTCCTCTTACACATACTCTTCCTCCTATCACACATTCTCTTCCTCCCCCTTATCATATTCTTCCTCCTCTTACACATCCTCTTCCTGCTCTTACACATCCTCTTTCTCCTCTTACACATTCTTTTCCTCATCTTACACATCCTCTTCCTCCTCTTACACATTCTCTTCCTCCTCTTACACATACTCTTTCTGCTCTTACACATACTCTACCTTCTCTTACACATCCTCTTCCTCCTCTTACTCATACTCCTCCTCTCACAAATACTTTTCTTCCTCTTACAAATACTCTTCCTCCTCTTACTCATACTCTTCCTTCTCTTACACATACTGTTCCTCCTCTTACACATTCTCTTCCTCCCCCTTATCATATTCTTCCTCCTCTTACACATCCTCTTCCTCCTCTTACACATCCTCTTCCTCCTCTTACACATTCTCTTCCTCATCTTACACATCCTCTTCCTCTTCCTCCTCCTACTCATACTCTTCCTCCTCTTACACATACTCTTCCTCCTATCACACATTCTCTTCCTCCCCCTTATCATATTCTTCCTCCTCTTACACATCATCTTCCTGCTCTTACACATCCTCTTTCTCCTCTTACACATTCTTTTCCTCATCTTACACATCCTCTTCCTCCTCTTACACATTCTCTTCCTCCTCTTACACATACTCTTTCTGCTCTTACACATACTCTACCTTCTCTTACACATCCTCTTCCTCCTCTTACTCATACTCCTCCTCTCACAAATACTTTTCTTCCTCTTACAAATACTCTTCCTCCTCTTACTCATACTCTTCCTCATCCTCCTGTTACTCATCTTCTTCCTCCTCTTACTCATACTCTTCCTCTTCCTCCTCCTACACATTCTCTTCCTGCTCCTACTCATACTCTTCCTCCACTTACAAATACTCTTCCTCCTCTTATACATTCCCTCCTCTTACACATTCTCTTCCTCCTCTTACACATACTCTTCCTTCTCTTACACATTCTCTTCCTCCACTAAACATCCTATTCTTCCGCTTACACATGCTCTTCCTCCTCCTACACATTCTCTTCCTCCTCTTACACATACTCTTCCTCCTCCTACTCATACTCTTCCTCCTCTTACACATACTCTTCCTCCTATCACACATTCTCTTCCTCCCCCTTATCATACTCTTCCTCCTCTTACACATCCTCTTCCTGCTCTTACACATCCTCTTCCTCCTCTTACACATTCTCTTCCTCATCTTACACATCCTCTTCCTCCTCTTACACATTCTCTTCCTCCTCTTACACATCCTCTTCCTGCTCTTACACATCCTCTTCCTCCTCTTACACATTCTCTTCCTCCACTAAACATCCTCTTCTTCCGCTTACACATGCTCTTCCTCCTCCTACACATTCTCTTCCTCCTCTTACACATACTCTTCCTCCTCCTACTCATACTCTTCCTCCTCTTACACATACTCTTCCTCCTATCACACATTCTCTTCCTCCCCCTTATCATACTCTTCCTCCTCTTACACATCCTCTTCCTGCTCTTACACATCCTCTTCCTCCTCTTACACATTCTCTTCCTCATCTTACACATCCTCTTCCTCCTCTTACACATTCTCTTCCTCCTCTTACACATCCTCTTCCTGCTCTTACACATCCTCTTCCTCCTCTTACACATCCTCTTCCTCCTCTTACACATTCTCTTCCTCATCTTACACATCCTCTTCCTCCTCTTACACATTCTCTTCCTCCTCTTACACATTCTCTTCCTCCTCTTACACATACTCTTCCTCCTCCTACTCATACTCTTCCTCCTCTTACACATACTCTTCCTTCTATCACACATTCTCTTCCTCCCCCTTATCATACTCTTCCTCCTCTTACACATCCTCTTCCTGCTCTTACACATCCTCTTCCTCCTCTTACACATTCTCTTCCTCCTCTTACACATACTCTTTCTGCTCTTACACATCCTCTTCCTCCTCTTACTCATACTCTTACTCATCCTCCTGTTACTCATCTTCTTCCTCCTCTTCCTCATCCTCCTGTTACTCATCTTCTTCCTCCTCTTACTCATACTCTTCCTCTTCCTCCTCCTACACATTCTCTTCCTGCTCCTACTCATACTCTTCCTCCACTTACAAATACTCTTCCTCCTCTTATACATTCCCTCCTCTTACACATTCTCTTCCTCCTCTTACACATACTCTTTCTGCTCTTACACATACTCTTCCTCCTCTTACACATACTCTTCCTCCTCTTACTCTTACACATACTCTTCCTCCTCTTACACATACTCTTTCTGCTCTTACACATACTCTTCCTCCTCTTACACATACTCTTCCTCCTCTTACACATACTCTTCCTCCTCTTACTCTTACACATACTCTTCCTCCTCTTACACATACTCTTTCTGCTCTTACACATACTCTTCCTCCTCTTATACATACTCTTCCTTCTCTTACATATACTCTTCCTGCTCTTACACATACTCTTCCTCCTCTTACTCTTACACATACTCTTCCTCATCTTACACATCCTCTTCCTCCTCTTACACATCCTCTTCCTCCTCTTACACTCTTCCTGCTCTTACACATACTCTTCCTCCTCTTACACATACTCTTCCTCCTCTTACTCTTACACATACTCTTCCTCCTCTTCCACATCCTCTTCCTCATCTTCCTCCTCTTCCACATACTCTTCCTCCTCTTACTCATGCTCTTCCTGCTCTTACACATACTCTTCCTGCTCTTACACATACTCTTCCTGCTCTTACACATACTCTTCCTCCTCTTACTCATACTCTTCCTCCTCTTACTCATGCCCTTCCTCCTCTTACACATACTCTTCCTCCTCTTACACATACTCTTCCTCCTCTTACTCTTACACATACTCTTCCTCCTCTTACACATCCTCTTCCTCATCTCCTCCTCTTACACATACTCTTCCTCCTCTTACTCTTACACATCCTATTCCTCTTCTTACATACTCTTCCTGCTCTTACACATACTCTTCCTCCTCTTACTCTTACACATACTCTTCCTGCTTACACATACTCTTCCTCCTCTTACACATACTCTTCCTCCTCTTACTCTTACACATCCTATTTCTCTTCTTACACATACTCTTCCTGCTCTTACACATCCTCTTCCTCCTCTTCCACATGTAAGGGTGTAAGGGTCATTTGACCTTTTTTTAAAGATTTTTTTACAATGAAGGTATTTGATCAGTATAATTCAGGAAATACCTGTAAAATAACAGTGTTTTCAGTTTATTTAATTTAGAATGTTTTGCTTTAATGTTACAGTTTTTTGGGGGCTGCCAGTCATTTGACCGTTTTATCATTTAACTGTTTTGATACTGTTTAATTACAGATTATATTTGTAATTATACATACATTTTTATGTAATTTAAGAAAACAGAAAAAAGAAATATGTGAATTACTGGAATTTGTCATTAATGTCACAAATTCACAATACCTAAGTTACCTAAATTTAATTTACAGATATTATTTGTAATTGTACAGAGTTTTGAGTACAATTTAAAATGAAAGAAAATGATTGTGAAAAAATCAGTTATTTTCTGTAAAATTATGTTTTTTTTGTGTTTTTTTTACAGTGTGATATAAGACAGAGAGAGATTTTTTTAAGGTTTAAAGCTACTTTATTTTACAATTTTTTAAAACAATCCATACATAACATCTTAGCTAAAGACCACTCATTAACTTCTAGAACAAAAACTCCTAAAAACTTATTCTTGCTTTCACTAAACTCCTAAAAGTACCATCCACCTTTCATTCAATTTTTTTTCCTTCTTGTCAAAAAAATTGCTGTCTTTGCTTGGACAACAATGAAATTCAATCAAGCCCCTTTCTTCTATTTTCCCTCCAATATTTAAAACCATAAATAAATGCAACATTAGAAAATACAACTTTGAAAGCTGCTAAAATTCCTTGAAGTCTTAAAAATAAACGCCCCAATCTGTTGCAAAATAAGAAACAGTGAAAAATCGTTTCTCTAGAGAGAGAGAGAGAGAGAGAGAGAGAGAGAGAGAGCGAGAGAGAGCGAGAGAGAGCATGTTTCAGCATGTCACAGACAGTGATCGGATCTAACAGAGGTTGATGCCAGACTCCAACGGGTTTCATATGTGACGATCTGAGGATCTGGTTTCGGGTTTCCAGGGGAATATCACTGGACGATCCTCGGGAAAACCCAGGAATCCACAGAGCAGAAACTCCGCAGGAAAACCCCGCCTCCTCCCGCGGATAGGACACGCCCCCTTACGTCACACGCTCATTATGTCACATGCTGAGCTTCAGCGGGAGCGCGCATATAACTCACACAGTAATAGTGTATTCAGTATCTCTATTTAACTGCCATTAAAACTATTTTTATTTATGTTTCCATTGCATACATACACAAATATTTTTGGATTGATGTGGGGCGTTTAATTAAGAAAACATTTAACACTGATTTGCAGCTGAGAGAATTTGACATAATGATACACTTCAATGATCATGGGATTGAAAAAGATAATACTTCATACAATTGCTAATATTAAAGTAATATTTCACATTCATGAAATGAAATGGTCTGACTCCAAACCTAACTTTTCTTGCTTAAAAAGGTTATTTCAGGCTTTGTTGTCCTGTTTTGTATAATTGCACAAGTAAAAAGGCAATCAGAGCTTATAGCATTGTAAGCAGGAATGATGTATAAAGTAGCACCCTTTTTCTGTTGTTTGTTATTAAACATGTTCTTGTCCTCTGGCACGGTTTTATTTTATTTTACTTTATTTACTTTGCATTTAATTTTTGTATTGTATTGTTCTGCTTCATGGCATTAATAAAAAAAAAAAAAAATTTGAACTGCTATTATATTACCTTGTTATTGGGTCTATCTGTACACATTTCTCTTTGATAGCAGTCTCGCGCTTCAACTGGTTTTAAAGTAGTGAAACTAGCAGTTTAACATCTCGAGTCCACTAGTCTTCTGTTTGAACGCATCTTGCAGGAATTGAGCTGGAGACTGAGCTGGACTATATGTGGGTTAGATCAGCTGTCCGGCAACAAACAGATTCAACAAGCAAACAAACAACAACACACACACACACACACACACTTTCAGCGAACGCAACACTCGATCATTATGCTCATTATCTTTTGGCAGTCAATCTCATTCCCTGAGCATGAATAGAAATCTCGAAACCTAAAATACCAAATCTCATGCCTCATGCATGGTATTCCAGGACTGTCAATATTTCATCACACCCAAACCTGCTCTATTTCTTTGAAACGCTGCTCTTACAGTAACGCGCTTGTGCACGCGCGCGCGCGCCCTCTGTCGGCCGTGTAAACACACTCAATCCGTTTCCCGGAAAACCACTGACTTCTCAGACTGAACTCTGGCACTCATGTGTTTAACTCACAACTACTCTCATATAACTCACTGTCGGCAGAACACACATTCATTATCGGCCTTTTTATATCACACTCACTTAGGTTAAAAAAATAACCCAACGTTTTCTTATATTCACAGAGGGTAAATGCCTTCATGCACGAAACGTTGCTGCTGGTGACCGATTCATTGCATAAATGAGATACATTGATATAATGCATATAATTATACATTTCTATGTACATTTTCTGTCAGCCCAAGAGGTGCACTGTGAATGGCCGTACATAATTGCTGATTTCCGTGGCAATAATGTGTGTGTGTGTGTTGTGGTATGTCGAGGGCGTGTGTGTGTGTGTATGTTTATCCAAACTGAATTGTCTTCCGCACTCAGTTCGTCTATCTCATAACAGCATGATTTCTCGGAAATCAGCCTGTCTGCTCTGTGGAGCGGCTGGCTCCCTCTGCGCATGCGCGTGCTCAGTGTGTGTGTCAGCGCGAGGGACTTTTCCCCACACGGGCAATATAAATAAGCGGCGCGCGCCTTCCTCCTGTACAGTAAACGAGAGCTAATCTAGACTGAACTTGAGCTGTAGTTCACACAGTGGATTGACGCCTTTACAGGACATACTTTTTTGCATTTCTCTGATTTGGATACAACATCGGAATAAACTGTAAGTGTCTATGATAATTTCAAACTTTTTATTGAATTTATTGCAGTTGCTTGGAAATGTTTATGAGACAAATTTCACTCCAATCGCGGATTCACTGGAAAATGTAATTAAGTTATATTCTGATTATTTAGATTTCTATTTTATAGTAATTAATGCAAGTTAAAGGGAATGTTCTACACGCCGCAACAATATTGCAAAACAACAACAATAGCATTAAAAGTAACCTTCTCAATTTACTGAGATGTATATGCATTTACAAAATAGCTTGTACAAAAAAATAATAAAAAAATAAAAAAATTATATATATATATATATATAGGCTATATTCCGAATTTTGCACAGTGAAATTTGTCAGAGTATAAACAAAGCGCTCGTTTCCTGGTCATGAACAAGTGCGAGTGTGAGCAGTGTGAGCGAGCAGTGTGTGTGTGTGTGTGTGTGAGCAGTGTGTGTGTGTGAGTGTGTGAGCAGTGTGTGTGAGCGACCAGTGTGTGTGTGAGCGAGCAGTGTGTGTGTGTGTGTGTGTGTGTGAGCAGTGTGTGTGTGTGAGCAGTGTGTGTGAGCGAGCAGTGTGTGTGTGTGTGTGAGCAGTGTGTGTGAGCGAGCCGTGTGTGTGAGCGACCAGTGTGTGTGTGTGTGTGAGCAGTGTGTGTGTGTGAGCGGTGTGTGTGTGAGCGAGCAGTGTGTGTGAGCAGTGTGTGTGTGTGTGTGTGTGTGTGTGTGAGCACTGAGTGATATTCTCCTGTGTTCTGCTGCAGAAAACATGCCAGTGTCCAGAATGCGCATGCGTCCCTGGCTGGAGGGCCGGATCGACTCCAACACCATCGCTGGACTCGTGTGGGTCAACAAGGTAAAGCAGTGTGAGACAGCAGTGTGAGACAGCAGTGTGTGAGACAGCAGTGTGAGACATTACACATCTAGATATCAGCAGCGTTCTCATGGATAAATGCTTTCAGGAGGAGAAGATGTTCTCCATCCCGTGGAAACACGCCGCTCGCCACGGCTGGGAGATGGACAAAGACGCGTGTCTGTTCAAGCAGTGGGCCATCCACACAGGTGAGCGCGCGCACACACACACACACACACACACTCACACTCTCACACACTCACACACACACACACTCACACACTCACACACACACACACACACTCACGCACACACACACTCACTCACACACACACACACACTCACACACACACACTCACACTCACACACACACACTCACACACGCTCTGATCCGTGTACTCACGCCGCTGTGGTTGTGTTCCTCAGGTAAATTCAGGGAGGGCCACACCTCTCCGGACCCCAAGACGTGGAAAGCGAACTTCCGGTGTGCGATGAACTCTCTGCCGGACATCGAGGAGGTGAAGACCCGGAGTGTGAACAAGGGCTGCGGCGCGGTGAGGGTGTACCGGATGCTGCCCGCAATCTGCAAGAAGAAGGACAAGAGACCCAAGGGCCGAGACAGCCGGAGGCGGACGAAGGTGAGCCGAGTCTCGAGCGCTAGTGAACCTGTACTGTGCTGTCCGACTGTCCACTGAACATGTGTGTGTGTGTGTGTCTCAGGCTGTGTCTTCACATGTTAAGAAGGAAGAAGTAAGCGCAGATGAGATGCAGGAACCCACCATCGACAGCACAATCCTCAGTAAGAGATGTTACAGAGTGTGAGACAAGTGTGAGACGAGTGTGAGACGAGTGTGAGACGAGTGTGAGATGAGTGTGAGACAAGTGTGAGACAAGTGTGAGACAAGTGTGAGACAAATGTGTGACGAGAGTGTGTGAGCTGAGAGTGTGTGAGCTGAGAGTGTGTGAGCTTCAGTACTCATCCCCGCTCCTCTGTTTTCCAGCAGACTCCCCGAGGCCCGTGATGAACTCTGAGATGCCCGAGTGTGAGACGAGTGTGTGTGAGACGAGTGTGTGTGAGGAGGTGATCGGGCCAGACAGCTCCAGTGGCCTCTACACCAGCAAGTTCCAGGTGTCGCCCATGCACTCGACAGGTAACGAGCTCTCTCTGCATTCAGGCTGTTCCTCTAAACACACGAGCTGGTATTGACTGTTCTCTCCTGTTCTCTCCATCCCTCATCTCTCCATCCCTCATCTCTCCATCCCTCATCTCTCCATCCCTCAGACCTGGAGGAGTACGAAGCCATCATCGAGGTGAGTGTCGGATCCTGCTGTGTTGAGTGTGCTTGTTCATTGGCAGGAATACCCGCTCTAGCGCCTGTGATTGGCCAGATGTGTTGAGTGTAATGAGAAGCCCGTCACTCACCAGTGTGCTTTGCTCTTGCAGCTCTCACGGCAACTGGAGCGTGACAGTTCACAGTGGCTTCAAAGTGGCGTCTTTGGAAAGGGGTTCCTGGGCAATGAAGTAGGCACAACTGAGTCTTTGAATCCAGAGAGCCAGTGGAGTGTAAGTTCAGGTAAATGAGAGACAGCAGGAGCAGTTAGCAGAGCTTCAGCTCTCGTGTTCTGCTCAAACTCACGAGTGTTCCTCATGTTTCTGCAGGAGAAGAGCTGGAGTTTCGTCTCCTCACTGAACTGACCCCTGAGGAGCCGCTCTGCACATACACTGAGCTGGTGACCAGCAGCTCCGGGTCACAGGTCATGTGTCCTCTCTGAGAACACACACACACACACACTCATGGACAATGAACCTCGTACCTCATTCCTCAGGGATCCTCCCTGCCGTTCCTCCTCCTTCTGGACATCTGCTGTTTTCCTCTGAACGGCATCCGTCGCGCGGGACACACACACGGATCTTCCAGAGATGATTGTGGCTTCGCTTCGACTTGTACAGTTTTCTGATCTCATGTAATGTGAATTGGACAGGTTCCGTTATGTTCTCATGTCAAGGGGTTTCAGATATATACTCATACACACACACACACACACTCCATGTATCAAATGAAGCTGTTAGTTCGAGTATGGGATGGGGTTCTTCACTGTAAATATAATGTAAATATTTATTTGTAATAAAAAACAAAATGAATTTATTTGCTGTTGCTCGTGCTCATGGTTTCTTGAGAGAGTTCTTTATTTTTTTGCCATGATGAAAGTTATGAAGAGTTGAAGGGATCGGTCATGTGACACACACACACACACACACACACGCACACACACACACACAGGGAATCGGTTTTGCTGACAGAAGAAGCTTCCAGTACACAGATCGTAAAATAAAAAATGAAGATATATGTGAATAAGACACACATACTGTATGTACATATAAATAAACAGATGCATTTATAAAGTAAATAAGATTATTGGAAAACACAATTTTAGTCTTCTTCAAAACTTCATGTTTAATTCACTGTGTTACTTGACATTTCTTTGTAATTAAGTGTGAAATTTACCCGTTTTTTAACAACATTTTTTCAGTGTAGTTGAACTATTTATTCTTCATCTTGTAAAGTATGAAATATTGTTTCTGCCACCAAACATCAACATCACAAGGTAACTGTAAAAGTGTGTATACTAACAGTTTACTAGTCCAATACTTGTTGCGCATGTTTATGAAAGTACACTTTGAAGTATATGTAAACTATCAGTTTAGTAGTTTTCTTTATAAATCAATATTTTCAAACAGTGTAAGTTTATGACAGTAAATATGTGAAAAAAGTATTAATATGCTTCTCAATCAAAAGAGTAAACAAAACTACAAGCCAAGAATACTTCATTATACTTTTAAGAATATCTAGGTCAAAAGATTGAGTACAAGTATAAGCCAAATATTCTTCTTCTGTCAGTATAAGTCAAGAATTCTAAGTGCAATTTTAATATATTTCTGTACATAAGAAGTACATAAGTACATAAAAACTAGACCGAAATATAATGTCTTATTTTTCCCAGACAGCAACATAGAGGGATTCCACACGGCCCGGATGTGGCCCGGATCTGGGCCGACACTATGTTGCTGTCTAGGCTAGTTTAAAAGAAGTATATTAACAGCACACTTGAATAAACTTATTATTTGTAGGGGGTGTAATATTCAACATTACATTTAAAGTTACTATATGTTAAATGTTCTAAACTGGAATCATTGAGAGGACTTGGAAAAACTGTCCTAATCAACCTGAATTCATATGTTTAAATATATGACATACGAGTTTCAATAGAAATGACATGAAAGCATATTTTATTTTTTTAAATGTGTTTTTTTTCCCACAAGGGTCAGCCTATAGGACCGGTCAAAAGTTAGGAGACATTCATATTTTTTAATGTTTCTGAAAGAGTCTCTTCTGCTCATCAAACCTGCTTTTATTTGATACAGTTATTACAATGTTATTAAAAAATAACAAAATTATTACAATTTAAAACAGCTGTTTTCTATGGGAATATATAGTAACATTTTATTTTTCAGGATTCTTTGATGAATATAAAGTTAAATTAGGAATAAATTACACTTTACTATATGTTCACATAGAAACAACTGTTATACATTGGGAATACTATTTCACTGTTTTTACTGTATTTCTGATCAGATGAACCCAGCCTCAGTGAGCAGAAGAGACTCTTCCAAACGCATTACAAACAATCTTCTGACAGGTACAGTATATGAGTTGATCTGAGAGTAAACTCGGGTTAGACCGCTGGAGATCAGTTTTACATTCATGTCCGTTTTGGCACTTGAAACTTTTAGACCCCACTGACTATTCTCCAACAATCCTGCTTGTTCTACTGAAGAAAACAGGAGTTTGTAAGTGTTTGCAAGTTTACGGTTACCAGACTGTGATTCTGCTTCATTAATTTCAACAAACCCTTCCTCAGTCTGGAGAACTTAATCGCTGTAATTCTGTTACGGTGAAATGAAGAGAATTCCAGTCATTATTCAGTGAAAACAAAAAGCTTTTTATTGTTTTTCTTTGTTCAGAAAACAGACTAGAGAACATTAGAATCTCATTCATCAGGTCGCTTTGGATAAAAGCATCAAGTAAATGCAATAAAAACAACACACACTAAACTAGAAACATTATTCCAAGTGAAGAAAACCATCGGCAGAATGAAGCGAACGGATGGATAGAGTTTTGGGCCGATAATTTGTTGATGATGGGCCGTTTCTTCAGATGCTCTTCATCTTGTCCTCTGAAACACAAAGGAAAAGAGAAAGAGTGAGTAAAGCTTGAATGCCTGTTATTCTGTAAGAGTAACTAAGAGTGAGTAAAGCACACATGCATGGCATTAGCCTGGATGGCTGGGGAATCTGGGATCTGCAGGACATGTGAAGCGCTCAGGGATTCTGTTCCCAAACCCCATCAGAAGACCCTTTGCTCGTTTACATTTACATTTATCAGACTCTTTTATCCAAAGCGACTTACATTGCATTTCAAGGTACACATTTACATTCTTATCAGTTCTTGCTTTCCCTGGGAATCGAACCCATGACCTTGGCGTTGCAAGCGCCAACGCTCTACTGTTTGCATCTTGAGGAAGTGTGCTCTGTCCCTGTAGACAGTTTTAGACTCGTAGGACAGCATTCCAGCGACTAAAACTCCAACATCTCTGCCAGTGATTTTATCTGTTCATTTTAAGGTAAAGCACAGAAGCCTTAAACATTCCCGCCGCTATAGGATCTCCTCCGAGCGCTTGATCTGTTCTAATCTTACGATCTGCCTCTCGTCACACACACACACATGCTTCAGTTATTGTGACAACAGCCAAAACATAAGAGCGTTTCAGCAACACCGCACACTCAATCATTTATGATTTCTGTATGTTTGCACAATATGCCAGCAAAGAGCAGTGATGTTGACGCTCTCAAAACCAGAGACAGTACGTTATAAACATTCGACACGCAGCTTGGTTAATGCCGCATGTCTCATTATTGCTTTTCTTCCGTATTAAAGTGAATTCATTGACCATAACTGTTTTCATCACATTATCCCAGACAGCAACATAGTGTCGGCCCAGATCCGGCCCACATCTGTACATGTGGATTAGACACGGCCCAGATTCGGCCCACATCTGTACATGTGGATTTGACACGGCCCAGATCCGGCCCACATCTGTACATGTGGATTTGACACGGCCCGGATTCGGCCCACATCTGTACATGTGGATTAGACACGGCCCAGATCCGGCCCACATCTGTACATGTGGATTTGACGCGGCTCAGATCCGGCCCACATCTGTACATGTGGATTTGACGCGGCCCAGATTCGGCCCACATCTGTACATGTGGATTTGACGCGGCCCAGATCCGGCCCACATCTGTACATGTGGATTTGAGGCGGCCCAGATCCGGCCCACATCTGTACATGTGGATTTGACGCGGCCCAGATTCGGCCCACATCTGTACATGTGGATTTGACGCGGCCCAGATCCGGCCCACATCTGTACATGTGGATTTGACATGGCCCAGATCCAGCCCACATCTGTACATGTGGATTTGACGCGGCTCAGATCCGGCCCACATCTGTACATGTGGATTTGACGCGGCCCAGATTCGGCCCACATCTGTACATGTGGATTTGACGCGGCCCAGATCCGGCCCACATCTGTACATGTGGATTTGACGCGGCCCAGATCCGGCCCACATCTGTACATGTGGATTTGACGCGGCCCAGATTCGGCCCACATCTGTACATGTGGATTAGACACGGCCCAGATCCGGCCCACATCTGTACATGTGGATTTGACGCGGCTCAGATCCGGCCCACATCTGTACATGTGGATTTGACGCGGCCCAGATTCGGCCCACATCTGTACATGTGGATTTGACGCGGCCCAGATCCGGCCCACATCTGTACATGTGGATTTGACGCGGCCCAGATCCGGCCCACATCTGTACATGTGGATTTGACGCGGCCCAGATTCGGCCCACATCTGTACATGTGGATTTGACGCGGCCCAGATCCGGCCCACATCTGTACATGTGGATTTGACATGGCCCAGATCCAGCCCACATCTGTACATGTGGATTTGACGCGGCCCAGATTCGGCCCACATCTGTAAAATACATGTGGATTTGACACGGCCCAGATCCGGCCCACATCTGTACATGTGGATTTGACGCGGCTCAGATCCGGCCCACATCTGTACATGTGGATTTGACGCGGCCCAGATTCGGCCCACATCTGTACATGTGGATTTGACGCGGCTCAGATCCGGCCCACATCTGTACATGTGGATTTGACGCGGCCCAGATTCGGCCCACATCTGTACATGTGGATTTGACGCGGCCCAGATCCGGCCCACATCTGTACATGTGGATTTGACGCGGCCCAGATCCGGAACACATCTGTACATGTGGATTTGACGCGGCCCAGATTCGGCCCACATCTGTACATGTGGATTTGACGCAGCCCAGATCCGGCCCACATCTGTACATGTGGATTTGACATGGCCCAGATCCAGCCCACATCTGTACATGTGGATTTGACATGGCCCAGATCCAGCCCACATCTGTACATGTGGATTTGACGCGGCCCAGATTCGGCCCACATCTGTAAAATACATGTGGATTTGACACGGCCCAGATCCGGCCCACATCTGTACATGTGGATTTGACACGGCCCAGATCCAGCCCACATCTGTACATGTGGATTTGACGCGGCCCAGATTCGGCCCACATCTGTAAAGTACATGTGGATTTGACGCTTACCAGATCCGACCCACATCTGTAAAGTACATGTGGATTTGACACGGCCCAGATTCGGCCCACATCTGTAAAGTACATGTGGATTTGACGCTTACCAGATGAGGGCTGGATCTGGGCCGACACTATGTTGCTGTCTGGGAAAATCAAAACAAAGAATTGTCCATTTTGGTTTCATGGTGACTATTGGTTAAATTGTTTGTGGCGTTTTGTCTCACAGGACGAAGAGGATTAAGTAAGTAAGTATCAAGTCAATTTGTCAGTTTAAAGTGACAGAGGAGGCCTGTAGGATTACACTATTAATAAATAAATATGAATCCAGCAGAAAGACCGGTAACTCCCTGATGTGAGAGATGGAAATGTGATGCGAGGCGAAACACAAGCAGATCCACCTGACGTAAAACAGGACTCATTCAGTTCAGAAATGTGTGTTGAATTCATGTTTATCACAGGATACTGTTAGTTGTTGAAGAGATAGTTCACACGAAAATGAATCATTCTGCCATCATTTACTCTCCCTCATGTTGCTCAAAACTGTATGACCTTCTTTCCTCTGTGCCATTTGAGAAACATCTCAGTGTTTCCTGTCCATACAATGAACGTCAATGGGGTCCAATGTTGTTTGTCTGAGGTTCTTCAAAACATCTTTTTTATTTGAACAGAATGAGTGTGTGTAAATGATGACAGAAGGATTTATTTTCAGGTAAACCTTTAAAAGTGTCATGAATCCCCCATTGAAGTGAACATGGGATTATTGAAATAAATGTTGAGATGTCCCAGACAGCATCATAGTGTCGGCCCAGATCCGGCCCACATGCGGGCCGTGTGGAGTCCCGGTCTACAGTGCTGTCTGGGGTGTGTGTAGTAAGACACCTGCGGTTTGTGCACAAAACTGGCCATATTCTCTGTTCAGCATTTTTCTTAATATTTCTCCTGCATTCAGTGCAGACTCAGTGCAAGATCTACAGATTCTGAAATCACACACACACGTTTAACACACTAATGCAGAGAGAGATAAAGACTGCGACTTCCATTCTGTCTGCATTAATCTTCTGTGTTAATGAGTAAACTCACTGCTGGATCACTCTCTCTATTATGACAGAACATATTGATTGAACTTGTTGATCTGAGCAAGTAATGCTCATCTAAAGCCCTGATGAGGTCTCACACCCTGCTGATGAACGCACAGGATTCTGGGTGACCTGGTTACTGAAGCTACGGCCCGCTGTTGTTATGTCAGTGTTTGGCTTCAGCTTATTGTTGTCTGTGTTTCTCTTTGTCACGCGTTTGGTTTTTCAGGTCAGGGCAGAAAAATGATTAAAGCTTTGGACTCGTCCAACCAGTCCAGCAGCCACACTTACCTGCGATACACTATACTGGTTTATATGATCAACATTATGTAAGTATTTACACATCCAACACTATCTGGGCTGCTGGAGCGCTGCTGTGGTCTGAGGCATTGGCAACCTATTAAACATCAACAAATTACCACATATGCTCTTAATGTCAAATGCGGAACAATTAGTTCATGCGTTCATGAGCTCAAGGCTAGATTACTGTAATGCTCTACTGGGTGGTTGCCCTGCACGCTTAATAAACAAACTACAGCTGGTCCAAAACGCAGCAGCTCGAGTTCTTACCAGAACCAGGAAGTATGACCATATTAGCCCGGTTCTGTCAACACTGCACTGGCTCCCTATTAATCATCGCATCAATTTTAAAATATTGCTGATTACTTACAAAGCACTAAATGGTATAGCTCCCCAGTACCCCAGTATCAA